>NW_021230433.1:0-35488 GCF_002162155.2 Triticum dicoccoides | reverse complement strand
TTACGTGTTGGTCCTCAACACTCGCAGTTTTGGCCGATTCTCGCTCGTTTCTTGGACTATTACTCTGTTTTTGGGTCCAAGCGTGATTTCCACGATTTACGAACCCCGTGGTGCATTTACGTCTCGGTCAATGACACTCACAATTTTGGCCAATTTCTGGTCCGTTTTGTGTACTATTACTCACCGTTTTGGCGTCCCAGAGCGATTTAGACGATTTACAATCCCCGGGGTGTGTTTGCGTCTCTGTCGTCAACACTCACAGTTTTTGCCAATTCTGACGCGATTCGTGGACTATTACTCATCATTTAGGGGTCCCGAAGCGATTCCATAGTGGTTGAACCCTAAGGTCCGTTTACGTGTCAGTCATCAACACTCACAGTTTTTGCCGATGCTGGCCCATTTCATGGACTATTACTCACCGTTTCGGGGCCCCAAAGTGATTTCCACGGTTGTTTAATCCCATGGTGCGCTTACATGTCGATCATCAACAAGCGCACTTTGGGCCGATTTTGGACCATTTCTTGCATTATTACTTAGTTTTGGGGTCCCGGAGTGATTTCCACGATTGACGAACTCCGGGGTGCGTTTACGTGTCGGTCATAAACACTCACAATTTTGGCCAATTCTTGTCTGTTTCATGCACTATTACTCACCGTTTGGGCGTCCTTGAGCGATTTCCAGGATTGACAATCCCCGGAGTGCGTTTGCGTGTCTGTCGTCAACACTCACAGTTTTGGCCAATTCTGACGCGATTCATGGGCTATTACTCACCATTTAGGTGTCCCGAAGCGATTTCCATAGTTGTTGAACCCCAAGGTGCGTTTAGGTGTCGGTCATCAACACTCACTGTTTTGGGGCCCCGGTGTGATTTCCACGATTAACGAACCGCGGGGTGCGTTTACATGTTGGTCATCAATACTAGTAGTTTTGGCCAATTCTGGCCCGTTTCGTGGACAATTACTCACTGTTTTGGGGCCCCGGAATGATTTCCACGATTAATGAACCCCCGGGTGCGCTTACGTGTCGGTTATGAAACTCACAGTTTTGGCCAATTCTAACGCGTTTTGTGGACTTTTAGTCACCGTTTTCTGGTCCTGAAGTGATTTCCGTAGTTGTTGAACCCCAAGGCGCACTTACGTGTTAGTCATCAACACTCACAGTTTTTGCTGATTCTGGCCTGTTTCATGGACTATTACTCACTGTTTTGGGGCCCCGGAGTGATTTCCACGGTTAACGAACCGCAGGGTGCATTTACGTGTCGGTCATCAACACTCGCAGTTTTGGCCGATTCTCGCTCGTTTCTTGGACTATTACTCTGTTTTTGGTTCAAAGCATGATTTCCACGATTTACGAACCCCGTGGTGCATTTATGTGTCGGTCAATGACACTCACAATTTTGGCCAATTTCTGGTCCGTTTTGTGTACTATTACTCACTGTTTTGGCGTCCCAGAGCGATTTAGACGATTTACAATCCCCGGGGTGTGTTTGCGTCTCTGTCGTCAACACTCACAGTTTTTGCCAATTCTGACGCGATTCGTGGACTATTACTCATCATTCAGGGGTCCCGAAGCAATTCCATAGTGGTTGAACCCTAAGGTCCATTTACGTGTCGGTCATCAACACTCACAGTTTTGGACGATGCTGGCCCATTTCATGGACTATTACTCACCGTTTTGGGGCCCCAAAGTGATTTCCACGGTTGTTTAACCCCATGGTGCGCTTACATGTCGATCGTCAACAAGCGCACTTTGGGCCGATTTTGGACCATTTCTTGCATTATTACTTAGTTTTGGGGTCCCGAAGTGATTTCCACGATTGACGAACTCCGGGGTGCGTTTACGTGTCGGTCATAAACACTCACAAGTTTGGCCAATTCTCGTCCGTTTCATGCACTATTACTCACCGTTTGGGCGTCCTTGAGCGATTTCCACGATTGACAATCCCCGGAGTGCGTTTGCATGTTTGTCGTCAATACTCACAGTTTTGGCCAATTCTGACGCGTTTCGTGGGCTATTACTCACCATTTAGGTGTCCCGAAGCGATTTCCATAGTTGTTGAACCCCAAGGTGCGTTTAGGTGTCGGTTATCAACACTCACTGTTTTGGGGCCCAGGTGTGATTTCCACGATTAACGAACCGCAGGGTGCGTTTACATGTCGGTCATCAATACTAGTAGTTTTGGCTAATTCTGGCCCGTTTCGTGGACAATTACTCACTGTTTTGGGGCCCCGGAATGATTTCCACGATTAACGAACCCCCGGGTGCGCTTACGTGTCGGTTATGAACACTCACCGTTTTGGCCAATTCTCACGCGTTTTGTGGACTTTTAGTCACTGTTTTCTGGTCCTGAAGTGATTTCCGTAGTTGTTGAACCCCAAGGCGCACTTACGTGTTAGTCATCAACACTCACAGTTTTTGCTGATTCTGGCCTGTTTCATGGACTATTACTCACTGTTTTGGGGCCCCGGAGTGATTTCCACGGTTAACGAACCGCAGGGTGCATTTACGTGTCGGTCATCTACACTCGCAGTTTTGGCCGATTCTCGCTCGTTTCTTGGACTATTACTCTGTTTTTGGGTCAAAGCATGATTTCCACGATTTATGAACCCTGTGGTGCATTTATGTGTCGGTCAATGACACTCACAATTTTGGCCAATTTCTGGTCCGTTTTGTGTAATATGACTCACTGTTTTGGCGTCCCAGAGCGATTTAGACGATTTACAATCCCCGGGGTGTGTTTGCGTCTCTGTCGTCAACACTCACAGTTTTTGCCAATTCTGACGCGATTCGTGGACTATTACTCATCATTCAGGGGTCCCGAAGCAATTCCATAGTGGTTGAACCCTAAGGTCCATTTACGTGTCGGTCATCAACACTCACAGTTTTGGACGATGCTGGCCCATTTCATGGACTATTACTCACCGTTTTGGGGCCCCAAAGTGATTTCCACGGTTGTTTAACCCCATGGTGCGCTTACATGTCGATCGTCAACAAGCGCACTTTGGGCCAATTTTGGACCATTTCTTGCATTATTACTTAGTTTTGGGGTCCCGAAGTGATTTCCACGATTGACGAACTCCGGGGTGCGTTTACGTGTCGGTCATAAACACTCACAAGTTTGGCCAATTCTCGTCCGTTTCATGCACTATTACTCACCGTTAGGGCGTCCTTGAGCGATTTCCACGATTGACAATCCCCGGAGTGCGTTTGCATGTTTGTCGTCAATACTCACAGTTTTGGCCAATTCTGACGCGTTTCGTGGGCTATTACTCACCATTTAGGTGTCCCGAAGCGATTTCCATAGTTGTTGAACCCCAAGGTGCGTTTAGGTGTCGGTTATCAACACTCACTGTTTTGGGGCCCAGGTGTGATTTCCACGATTAACGAACCGCAGGGTGCGTTTACATGTCGGTCATCAATACTAGTAGTTTTGGCTAATTCTGGCCCGTTTCGTGGACAATTACTCACTGTTTTGGGGCCCCGGAATGATTTCCACAATTAACGAACCCCCGGGTGCGCTTACGTGTCGGTTATGAACACTCACAGTTTTGGCCAATTCTCACGCGTTTTCTGGACTTTTAGTCACTGTTTTCTGGTCCTGAAGTGATTTCCGTAGTTGTTGAACCCCAAGGCGCACTTACGTGTTAGTCATCAACACTCACAGTTTTTGCTGATTCTGGCCTGTTTCATGGACTATTACTCACTGTTTTGGGGCCCTGGAGTGATTTCCACGGTTAACGAACCGCAGGGCGCATTTACGTGTCGGTCATCTACAATCGCAGTTTTGGCCGATTCTCGCTCGTTTCTTGGACTATTACTCTGTTTTTGGGTCAAAGCATGATTTCCACGATTTACGAACCCCGTGGTGCATTTATGTGTCGGTCAATGACACTCACAATTTTGGCCAATTTCTGGTCCGTTTTGTGTAATATTACTCACTGTTTTGGCGTCCCAGAGCGATTTAGACGATTTACAATCCCCGGGGTGTGTTTGCGTCTCTGTCGTCAACACTCATAGTTTTTGCCAATTCTAACGCGATTCGTGGACTATTACTCATCATTCAGGGGTCCCGAAGCAATTCCATAGTGGTTGAACCCTAAGGTCCATTTACGTGTCGGTCATCAACACTCACAGTTTTGGACGATGCTGGCCCATTTCATGGACTATTACTCACCGTTTTGGGGCCCCAAAGTGATTTCCACGGTTGTTTAACCCCATGGTGCGCTTACATGTCGATCGTTAACAAGCGCACTTTGGGCCGATTTTGGACCATTTCTTGCATTATTACTTAGTTTTGGGGTCCCGAAGTGATTTCCACGATTGACGAACTCCGGGGTGCGTTTACGTGTCGGTCATAAACACTCACAAGTTTGGCCAATTCTTGTCCGTTTCATGCACTATTACTCACCGTTTGGGCGTCCTTGAGCGATTTCCACGATTGACAATCCCCGGAGTGCGTTTGCATGTTTGTCGTCAATACTCACAGTTTTGGCCAATTCTGACGTGTTTCGTGGGCTATTACTCACCATTTAGGTGTCCCGAAGCGATTTCCATAGTTGTTGAACCCCAAGGTGCGTTTAGGTGTCGGTTATCAACACTCACTGTTTTGGGGCCCAGGTGTGATTTCCACGATTAACGAACCGCAGGGTGCGTTTACATGTCGTTCATCAATACTAGTAGTTTTGGCTAATTCTGGCCTGTTTCGTGGACAATTACTCACTGTTTTGGGGCCCCGGAATGATTTCCACGATTAACGAACCCCCGGGTGCGCTTACGTGTCGGTTATGAACACTCACAGTTTTGGCCAATTCTCACGCGTTTTCTGGACTTTTAGTCACTGTTTTCTGGTCCTGAAGTGATTTCCGTAGTTGTTGAACCCCAAGGCGCACTTACGTGTTAGTCATCAACACTCACAGTTTTTGCTGATTCTGGCCTGTTTCATGGACTATTACTCACTGTTTTGGGGCCCTGGAGTGATTTCCACGGTTAACGAACCGCAGGGTGCATTTACGTGTCGGTCATCTACAATCGCAGTTTTGGCCAATTCTCGCTCGTTTCTTGGACTATTACTCTGTTTTTGGGTCAAAGCATGATTTCCACGATTTACGAACCCCGTGGTGCATTTATGTGTCGGTCAATGACACTCACAATTTTGGCCAATTTCTGGTCCGTTTTGTGTATATTACTCACTGTTTTGGCGTCCCAGAGCGATTTAGACGATTTACAATCCCCGGGGTGTGTTTGCGTCTCTGTCGTCAACACTCACAGTTTTTGCCAATTCTGACGCGATTCGTGGACTATTACTCATCATTCAGGGGTCCCGAAGCAATTCCATAGTGCTTGAACCCTAAGGTCCATTTACGTGTCGGTCATCAACACTCACAGTTTTGGACGATGCTGGCCCATTTCATGGACTATTACTCACCGTTTTGGGGCCCCAAAGTGATTTCCACGGTTGTTTAACCCCATGGTGCGCTTACATGTCGATCGTCAACAAGCGCACTTTGGGCCGATTTTGGACCATTTCTTGCATTATTACTTAGTTTTGGGGTCCCGAAGTGATTTCCACGATTGACGAACTCCGGGGTGCGTTTACGTGTCGGTCATAAACACTCACAAGTTTGGCCAATTCTCGTCCGTTTCATGCACTATTACTCACCGTTTGGGCGTCCTTGAGCGATTTCCACGTTTGACAATCCCCGGAGTGCGTTTGCATGTCTGTCGTCAATAGTCACAGTTTTGGCCAATTCTGACGCGTTTCGTGGCCTATTACTCACCATTTAGGTGTCCCGAAGCGATTTCCATAGTTGTTGAACCCCAAGGTGCGTTTAGGTGTCGGTTATCAACACTCACTGTTTTGGGGCCCAGGTGTGATTCCCACGATTAACGAACCGCAGGGTGCGTTTACATGTCGGTCATCAATACTAGTAGTTTTGGCTAATTCTGGCCCGTTTCGTGGACAATTACTCACTGTTTTGGGGCCCCGGAATGATTTCCACGATTAACGAACCCCCGGGTGCGCTTACGTGTCGGTTATGAACACTCACAGTTTTGGCCAATTCTCACGCGTTTTCTGGACTTTTAATCACTGTTTTCTGGTCCTGAAGTGATTTCCGTAGTTGTTGAGCCCCAAGGCGCACTTACGTGTTAGTCATCAACACTCACAGTTTTTGCTGATTCTGGCCTGTTTCATGAACTATTACTCACTGTTTTGGGGCCATGGAGTGATTTCCACGGTTAATGAACCGCAGGGTGCATTTACGTGTCGGTCATCTACAATCGCAGTTTTCGCCAATTCTCGCTCGTTTCTTGGACTATTACTCTGTTTTTGGGTCAAAGCATGATTTCCACGATTTACGAACCCCGTGGTGCATTTATGTGTCGGTCAATGACACTCACAATTTTGGCCAATTTCTGGTCCGTTTTGTGTAATATTACTCACTGTTTTGGCGTCCCAGAGCGATTTAGACGATTTACAATCCCCGGGGTGTGTTTGCGTCTCTGTCGTCAACACTCACAGTTTTTGCCAATTCTGACGCGATTCGTGGACTATTACTCATCATTCAGGGGTCCCGAAGCAATTCCATAGTGGTTGAACCCTAAGGTCCATTTACGTGTCGGTCATCAACACTCACAGTTTTGGACGATGCTGGCCCATTTCATGGACTATTACTCACCGTTTTGGGGCCCCAAAGTGATTTCCACGGTTGTTTAACCCCATGGTGCGCTTACATGTCGATCGTCAACAAGCGCACTTTGGGCCGATTTTGGACCATTTCTTGCATTATTACTTAGTTTTGGGGTCCCGAAGTGATTTCCACGATTGACGAACTCCGGGGTGCGTTTACGTGTCGGTCATAAACACTCACAAGTTTGGCCAATTCTCGTCCGTTTCATGCACTATTACTCACCGTTTGGGCGTCCTTGAGCGATTTCCATGTTTGACAATCCCCGGAGTGCGTTTGCATGTCTGTCGTCAATAGTCACAGTTTTTGCCAATTCTGACGCGTTTCGTGGCCTATTACTCACCATTTAGGTGTCCCGAAGCGATTTCCATAGTTGTTGAACCCCAAGGTGCGTTTAGGTGTCGGTTATCAACACTCACTGTTTTGGGGCCCAGGTGTGATTCCCACGATTAACGAACCGCAGGGTGCGTTTACATGTCGGTCATCAATACTAGTAGTTTTGGCTAATTCTGGCCCGTTTCGTGGACAATTACTCACTGTTTTGGTGCCCCGGAATGATTTCCACGATTAACGAACCCCCGGGTGCGCTTACGTGTCGGTTATGAACACTCACAGTTTTGGCCAATTCTCACGCGTTTTGTGGACTTTTAGTCACTGTTTTCTGGTCCTGAAGTGATTTCCGTAGTTGTTGAACCCCAAGGCGCACTTACGTGTTAGTCATCAACACTCACAGTTTTTGCTGATTCTGGCCTGTTTCATGGACTATTACTCACTGTTTTGGGGCCCCGGAGTGATTTCCACGGTTAACGAACCGCAGGGTGCATTTACGTGTCGGTCATCTACAATCGCAGTTTTGGCCGATTCTCGCTCGTTTCTTGGACTATTACTCTGTTTTTGGGTCAAAGCATGATTTCCACGATTTACGAACCCCGTGGTGCATTTATGTGTCGGTCAATGACACTCACAGTTTTGGCCAATTTCTGGTCCGTTTTGTGTAATATTACTCACTGTTTTGGCGTCCCAGAGCGATTTAGACGATTTACAATCCCCGGGGTGTGTTTGCGTCTCTGTCGTCAACACTCACAGTTTTTGCCAATTCTGACGCGATTCGTGGACTATTACTCATCATTCAGGGGTCCCGAAGCAATTCCATAGTGGTTGAACCCTCAGGTCCATTTACGTGTCGGTCATCAACACTCACAGTTTTGGACGATGCTGGCCCATTTCATGGACTATTACTCACCGTTTTGGGGCCCCAAAGTGATTTCCACGGTTGTTTAACCCCATGGTGCGCTTACATGTCGATCGTCAACAAGCGCACTTTGGGCCGATTTTGGACCATTTCTTGCATTATTACTTAGTTTTGGGGTCCCGAAGTGATTTCCACGATTGACGAACTCCGGGGTGCGTTTACGTGTCGGTCATAAACACTCACAAGTTTGGCCAATTCTCGTCCGTTTCATGCACTATTACTAACCGTTTGGGCGTCCTTGAGCGATTTCCACGTTTGACAATCCCCGGAGTGCGTTTGCATGTCTGTCGTCAATAGTCACAGTTTTTGCCAATTCTGACGCGTTTCGTGGCCTATTACTCACCATTTAGGTGTCCCGAAGCGATTTCCATAGTTGTTGAACCCCAAGGTGCGTTTAGGTGTCGGTTATCAACACTCACTGTTTTGGGGCCCAGGTGTGATTTCCACGATTAACGAACCGCAGGGTGCGTTTACATGTCGGTCATCAATACTAGTAGTTTTGGCTAATTCTGGCCCGTTTCGTGGACAATTACTCACTGTTTTGGGGCCCCGGAATGATTTCCACGATTAACGAACCCCCGGGTGCGCTTACGTGTCGGTTATGAACACTCACAGTTTTGGCCAATTCTCACGCGTTTTGTGGACTTTTAGTCACTGTTTTCTGGTCCTGAAGTGATTTCCGTAGTTGTTGAACCCCAAGGCGCACTTACGTGTTAGTCATCAACACTCACAGTTTTTGCTGATTCTGGCCTGTTTCATGGACTATTACTCACTGTTTTGGGGCCCCGGAGTGATTTCCACGGTTAACGAACCGCAGGGTGCATTTACGTGTCGGTCATCTACAATCGCAGTTTTGGCCGATTCTCGCTCGTTTCTTGGACTATTACTCTGTTTTTGGGTCAAAGCATGATTTCCACGATTTACGAACCCCGTGGTGCATTTATGTGTCGGTCAATGACACTCACAATTTTGGCCAATTTCTGGTCCGTTTTGTGTAATATTACTCACTGTTTTGGCGTCCCAGAGCGATTTAGACGATTTACAATCCCCGGGGTGTGTTTGCGTCTCTGTCGTCAACACTCACAGTTTTTGCCAATTCTGACGCGATTCGTGGACTATTACTCATCATTCAGGGGTCCCGAAGCAATTCCATAGTGGTTAAACCCTAAGGTCCATTTACGTGTCGGTCATCAACACTCACAGTTTTGGACGATGCTGGCCCATTTCATGGACTATTACTCACTGTTTTGGGGCCCCAAAGTGATTTCCACGGTTGTTTAACCCCATGGTGCGCTTACATGTCGATCGTCAACAAGCGCACTTTGGGCCGATTTTGGACCATTTCTTGCATTATTACTTAGTTTTGGGGTCCCGAAGTGATTTCCACGATTGACGAACTCCGGGGTGCGTTTACGTGTCGGTCATAAACACTCACAAGTTTGGCCAATTCTCGTCCGTTTCATGCACTATTACTCACCGTTTGGGCGTCCTTGAGCGATTTCCACGTTTGACAATCCCCGGAGTGCGTTTGCATGTCTGTCGTCAATAGTCACAGTTTTTGCCAATTCTGACGCGTTTCGTGGCCTATTACTCACCATTTAGGTGTCCCGAAGCAATTTCCATAGTTGTTGAACCCCAAGGTGCGTTTAGGTGTCGGTTATCAACACTCACTGTTTTGGGGCCCAGGTGTGATTTCCACGATTAACGAACCGCAGGGTGCGTTTACATGTCGGTCATCAATACTAGTAGTTTTGGCTAATTCTGGCCCGTTTCGTGGACAATTACTCACTGTTTTGGGGCCCCGGAATGATTTTCACGATTAACGAACACCCGGGTGCGCTTACGTGTCGGTTATGAACACTCATAGTTTTAGCCAATTCTCACGCGTTTTGTGGACTTTTAGTCACTGTTTTCTGGTCCTGAAGTGATTTCCGTAGTTGTTGAACCCCAAGGCGCACTTACGTGTTAGTCATCAACACTCACAGTTTTTGCTGATTCTGGCCTGTTTCATGGACTATTACTCACTGTTTTGGGGCCCTGGAGTGATTTCCACGGTTAACGAACCGTAGGGTGCATTTACGTGTCGGTCATTAACACTCGCAGTTTTGGCCGATTCTGGCCCGTTTCTTGGACTATTACTCTGTTTTTGGATCCAAGCGTGATTTCCACGATTTACGAACCCCGTGGTGCGTTTACGTGTCGGTCAATAAGAGTCACAATTTTGGCCAATTTCTGGTCCGTTTTGTGTACTATTACTCACCGTTTTGGCGTCCTAGAGCGATTTCCACGATTTACAATCCCCGGGGTGCGTTTGCGTCTCTGTCGTCAACACTCACAGTTTTGGCCAATTCTGACGCGATTCGTGGACTACTACTCATCATTTAGGGGTCCCGAAGCGATTCCATAGTGGTTGAACCCTAAGGTCCGTTTACGTGTCGGTCATCAACACTCACAGTTTTGGCCGATGCTGGCCCATTTCATGGACTATTACTCGCCGTTTTGGGGCCCCAAAGTGATTTCCACGGTTGTTTAACCCCATTGTGTGCTTACATGTCGATCATCAACAAGCGCACTTTGGGCCGATTTTGGACCATTTCTTGCATTATTACTTAGTTTTGGAGTCCCGGAGTGATTTCCATGATTGACCAACTCCGGGGTGCGTTTACGTGTCGGTCATAAACACTCACAATTTTGGCCAATTCTCTTCCGTTTCGTGCACTATTACTCACCGTTTGGGCGTCCCAGAGCAATTTCCGCGATTGACAATCCCCGGAGTGCGTTTGCGTGTCTGTCGTCAACACTCATAGTTTTGGCCAATTCTGACGCGATTCGTGGGCTATTACTCACCATTTAGGGGTCCCGAAGTGATTTCCATAGTTTTTGAACCCCAAGGTGCGTTTAGGTGTCGGTCATCAACACTCACTATTTTGGGGCCCCGGTGTGATTTCCACGATTAACGATCCGCGGGGTGCTTTTACATGTCGGTCATCAATACTAGTAGTTTTGGCCAATTCTGGCCCGTTTCATGGACAATTACTCACTGTTTTGGGGCCCTAGAATGATTTCCACGATTAACGAACCCCCGGGTGCGCGTAAGTGTTGGTTATGAACACTCACAGTTTTGGCCAATTCTAACGCATTTTGTGCACTTTTATTCACCGTTTTCTGGTCCTGAAGTGATTTCTGTAGTTGTTGAACCCCAAGGCGCACTTACGTGTTAGTCATCAACACTCACAGTTTGGGCTGATTCTGGCCTGTTTCATGGACTATTACTCACTGTTTTGGGGCCCTGGAGTGATTTCCACGGTTAACGAACCGCAGGGTGCATTTACGTGTCGGTCATCAACAGTCGCAGTTTTGGCCGATTCTGGCCCTTTTCTTGGACTATTACTCTGTTTTTGGGTCCAAGCTTGATTTCCACGACTTACGAACCCCGTGGTGCATTTACGTGTCGGTCAATGACACTCACAATTTTGGCCAATTTCTGATGTGTTTTATGTACTATTACTCACCGTTTTGGCGTCCCAGAGCGATTTCCACGATTTACAATCCCCATGGTGCGTTTGCGTCTCTGTCGTCAAAACTCACAGTTTTGGCCAATTCCGACGCGATTCATGGACTACTACTCATCATTTAGGGGTCCCGAAGCGATTCCATAGTGGTTGAACCCTAAGGTCCGTTTACGTGTCGGTCATCAACACTCACAGTTTTGGCCGATGCTGGCCCATTTCATGGACTATTACTCACCGTTTTGGGGCCCCAAAGTGATTTCCACGGTTGTTTAACCCCATGGTGCGCTTACATGTCGATCATCAACAAGCGCACTTTGGGCCAATTTTGGACCATTTCTTGCATTATTACTTAGTTTTGGGGTGCCGGAGTGATTTCCACGATTGACGAACTCCGGAGTGCGTTTACGTGTCGGTCATAAACACTCACAATTTTGGCCAATTCTCGTCCGTTTCGTGCACTATTACTCACCGTTGGGCGTCCCAGAGCGATTTCCATGATTGCCAATCCCCGGAGTGCGTTTGCGTGTCTGTCGTCAACACCCACAGTTTTGGCCAATTCTGACGCGATTCGTGGGCTATTACTCACCATTTAGGGGTCCCAAAGTGATCTCCATAGTTGTTGAACCACAAGGTGCGTTTAGGTGTCGGTCATCAACACTCACTGTTTTGGGGCCCTGGTGTGATTTCCACGATTAACGAACCGCGAGGTGCGTTTACATGTCGGTCATCAATACTAGTAGTTTTGGCCAATTCTGGCCTGTTTCATGGACAATTACTCACTGTTTTGGGGCCCTAGAATGATTTCCACGATTAACGAACCCCCGGGTGCGCGTACGTGTTGGTTATGAACACTCACAATTTTGGCCAATTCTAACGCATTTTGTGGACTTTTATTCACCGTTTTCTGGTCCTGAAGTGATTTCCGTAGTTGTTGAACCCCAAAGCGCACTTACGTGTTAGTCATCAACACTCACAGTTTGGGCTGATTCTGGCCTGTTTCATGGACTATTACTCACTGTTTTGGGGCCCCGGAGTGATTTCCACGGTTAATGAACCGCAGGGTGCATTTACGTGTCGGTCATCAACACTAGCAGTTTTGGCCGATTCTGGCCCTTTTCGTGGACTATTACTCTGTTTTTGGGTCCAACCTTGATTTCCACGATTTACGAACCCCGTGGTGCATTTACGTGTCGGTCAATGACACTCACAATTTTGGCCAATTTCTGGTGTGTTCTATGTACTATTACTCACCGTTTTGGCATCCCCAAGCGATTTCCACGATTTACAATCCCCATGGTGCGTTTGCGTCTCTGTCGTCAAAACTCACAGTTTTGGCCAATTCCGACGCGATTCATGGACTACTACTCATCATTTAGGGGTCCCGAAGCGATTCCATAGTGGTTGAACCCTAAGGTCCGTTTACGTGTCTGTGATCAACACTCACAGTTTTGGCCGATGCTGGCCCATTTCATGGACTATTACTCACCGTTTTGGGGCCCCAAAGTGATTTCCACGGTTGTTTAACCCCATGGTGCGCTTACATGTCGATCATCAACAAGCGCACTTTGGGCCAATTTTGGACCATTTCTTGCATTATTACTTAGTTTTGGGGTGCCGGGGTGATTTCCACGATTGACGAACTCCGGAGTGCGTTTACGTGTCGGTCATAAACACTCACAATTTTGGCCAATTCTCGTCCGTTTCGTGCACTATTACTCACCGTTTGGGCGTCCCAGAGCGATTTCCATGATTGACAATCCCCGGAGTGCGTTTGCGTGTCTGTCGTCAACACCCACAGTTTTGGCCAATTCTGACGCAATTCATGGGCTATTACTCACCATTTAGGGGTCCCAAAGTGATTTCCATAGTTGTTCAACCACAAGGTGCGTTTAGGTGTCGGTCATCAACACTCACTGTTTTGGGGCCCTGGTGTGATTTCCACGATTAATGAACCGCGGGGTGCGTTTACATGTCGGTCATCAATACTAGTAGTTTTGGCCAATTCTGGCCCGTTTCATGGACAATTACTCACTGTTTTGGGGCCCTAGAATGATTTCCACGATTAACGAACCCCCGGGTGCGCGTACGTGTTGGTTATGAACACTCACAATTTTGGCCAATTCTAACGCATTTTGTGGACTTTTATTCACCGTTTTCTGGTCCTGAGTTGATTTCCGTAGTTGTTGAACCCCAAAGAGCACTTACGTGTTAGTCATCAACACTCACAGTTTGGGCTGATTCTGGCCTCTTTCATGGACTATTACTCACTGTTTTGGGGCCCCGGAGTGATTTCCACGGTTAACGAACCGCAGGGTGCATTTACGTGTCGGTCATCAACACTCGCAGTTTTGGCTTATTCTGGCCCTTTTCTTGGACTATTACTCTGTTTTTGGGTCCAAGCTTGATTTCCATGATTTACGAACCCCGTGGTGCATTTACGTGTCGGTCAATGACACTCACAATTTTGCCCAATTTCTGGTCTGTTTTATGTACTATTACTCACCGTTTTGGCATCCCAGAGCGATTTCCACGATTTACAATCCCCATGGTGCGTTTGCGTCTCTGTCGTCAAAACTCACAGTTTTGGCCAATTCCGACGCGATTCATGGACTACTACTCATCATTTAGGGGTCCCGAAGCGATTCCATAGTGGTTGAACCCTAAGGTCCGTTTACGTATCTGTGATCAACACTCACAGTTTTGGCCGATGCTGGCCCATTTCATGGACTATTACTCACCGTTTTGGGGCCCCAAAGTGATTTCCACGGTTGTTTAACCCCATGGTGCGCTTACATGTCGATCATCAACAAGCGCACTTTGGGCCAATTTTGGACCATTTCTTGCATTATTACTTAGTTTTGGGGTGCCGGGGTGATTTCCATGATTGACGAACTCCGGAGTGCGTTTACGTGTCGGTCATAAACACTCACAATTTTGGCCAATTCTCATCCGTTTCGTGCACTATTACTCACCGTTTGGGCGTCCCAGAGCGATTTCCATGATTGACAATCCCCGGAGTGCGTTTGCGTGTCTGTCGTCAACACCCACAGTGCTGGCCAATTCTGACGCGATTCGTGGGCTATTACTCACCATTTAGGGGTCCCAAAGTGATTTCCATAGTTGTTGAACCACAAGGTGCGTTTAGGTGTCGGTCATCAACACTCACTGTTTTGGGGCCCTGGTGTGATTTCCACGATTAACGAACCGCGGGGTGCGTTTACATGTCGGTCATCAATACTAGTAGTTTTGACCAATTCTGGCCCGTTTCATGGACAATTACTCACTGTTTTGGGGCCCTAGAATGATTTCCACGATTAACGAACCCCCGGGTGCGCGTACGTGTTGGTTATGAACACTCACAATTTTGGCCAATTCTAACGCATTTTGTGGACTTTTATTCACCGTTTTCTGGTCCTGAAGTGATTTCCGTAGTTGTTGAACCCCAAAGCGCACTTACGTGTTAGTCATCAACACTCACAGTTTGGGCTGATTCTGGCCTGTTTCATGGACTATTACTCACTGTTTTGGGTCCCCGGAGTGATTTCCACGGTTAACGAACCGCAGGGTGCATTTACGTGTCGGTCATCAACACTCGCAGTTTTGGCCTATTCTGGCCCTTTTCTTGGAATATTACTCTGTTTTTGGGTCCAAGCTTGATTTCCATGATTTACGAACCCCGTGGTGCATTTACGTGTCGGTCAATGACACTCACAATTTTGCCTAATTTCTGGTCTGTTTTGTGTACTATTACTCACCGTTTTGGCGTGCCAGAGCGATTTCCACGATTTACAATCCCCGTGGTGCGTTTGCGTCTCTATCGTCAAAATTCACAGTTTTGGCCAATTCCGACGCGATTCATGGACTACTACTCATCATTTAGGGTTCCCGAAGCGATTCCATAGTGGTTGAACCCTAAGGTCCGTTTACGTGTCTGTGATCAACACTCACAGTTTTGGCCGATGCTGGCCCATTTCATGGACTATTACTCACCGTTTTGGGGCCCCAAAGTGATTTCCACGGTTGTTTAACCCCATGGTGCGCTTACATGTCGATCATCAACAAGCGCACTTTGGGCCAATTTTGGACCATTTCTTGCATTATTACTTAGTTTTGGGGTGCCGGGGTGATTTCCACGATTGACGAACTCCGGAGTGCGTTTACGTGTCGGTCATAAACACTCACAACTTTGGCCAATTCTCGTCCGTTTCGTGCACTATTACTCACCGTTTGGGCGTCCCAGAGCGATTTCCATGATTGACAATCCCCGGAGTGCGTTTGCGTGTCTGTCGTCAACACCCACAGTTTTGGCCAATTCTGACGCGATTCGTGGGCTATTACTCACCATTTAGGGGTCCCAAAGTGATTTCCATAGTTGTTGAACCACAAGGTGCGTTTAGGTGTCGGTCATCAACACTCACTGTTTTGGGGCCCTGGTGTGATTTCCACGATTAACGAACCGCGGGGTGCGTTTACATGTCGGTCATCAATACTAGTAGTTTTGACCAATTCTGGCCCGTTTCATGGACAATTACTCACTGTTTTGGGGCCCTAGAATGATTTCCACGATTAACGAACCCCCGGGTGCGCGTACGTGTTGGTTATGAACACTCACAATTTTGGCCAATTCTAACGCATTTTGTGGACTTTTATTCACCGTTTTCTGGTCCTGAAGTGATTTCCGTAGTTGTTGAACCCCAAAGCGCACTTACGTGTTAGTCATCAACACTCACAGTTTGGGCTGATTCTGGCCTGTTTCATGGACTATTACTCACTGTTTTGGGTCCCCGGAGTGATTTCCACGGTTAACGAACCGCAGGGTGCATTTACGTGTCGGTCATCAACACTCGCAGTTTTGGCCTATTCTGGCCCTTTTCTTGGACTATTACTCTGTTTTTGGGTCCAAGCTTGATTTCCATGATTTACGAACCCCGTGGTGCATTTACGTGTCGGTCAATGACACTCACAATTTTGCCTAATTTCTGGTCTGTTTTGTGTACTATTACTCACCGTTTTGGCGTCCAAGATCGATTTCCACGATTTACAATCCCCGTGGTGCGTTTGCGTCTCTATCGTCAAAACTCACAGTTTTGGCCAATTCCGACGCGATTCATGGACTACTACTCATCATTTAGGGTTCCCGAAGCGATTCCATAGCGGTTGAACCCTAAGGTCCGTTTACGTGTCTGTGATCAACACTCACAGTTTTGGCCAATGCTGGCCCATTTCATGGACTATTACTCACCGTTTTGGGGCCCCAAAGTGATTTCCACGGTTGTTTAACCCCATGGTGCGCTTACATGTCGATCATCAACAAGCGCACTTTGGGCCAATTTTGGACCATTTCTTGCATTATTACTTAGTTTTGGGGTGCCGGAGTGATTTCCACGATTGACGAACTCCGGAGTGCGTTTACGTGTCGGTCATAAACACTCACAATTTTGGCCAATTCTCGTCCGTTTCGTGCACTATTACTGACCGTTTGGGCGTCCCAGAGCGATTTCCATGATTGACAATCCCCGGAGTGCGTTTGCGTGTCTGTCGTCAACACCCACAGTTGGCCAATTCTGACACGATTCGTGGGCTATTACTCACCATTTAGGGGTCCCAAAGTGATTTCCATAGTTGTTGAACCACAAGGTGCGTTTAGGTGTCGGTCATCAACACTCACTGTTTTGGGGCCCTGGTGTGATTTCCACGATTAACGAACCGCGGGGTGCGTTTACATGTCGGTCATCAATACTAGTAGTTTTGGCCAATTCTGGCCCGTTTCATGGACAATTACTCACTGTTTTGGGGCCCTAGAATGATTTCCACGATTAACGAACCCCCGGGTGCGCGTACGTGTTGGTTATGAACACTCACAATTTTGGCCAATTCTAACGCATTTTGTGGACTTTTATTCACCGTTTTCTGGTCCTGAAGTGATTTCCGTAGTTGTTGAACCCCAAAGCGCACTTACATGTTAGTCATCAACACTCACAGTTTGGGCTGATTTTGGCCTGTTTCATGGACTATTACTCACTGTTTTGGGGCCCCGGAGTGATTTCCACGGTTAACGAACCGCAGGGTGCATTTACGTGTCGGTCATCAACACTCGCAGTTTTGGCCTATTCTGGCCCTTTTCTTGGACTATTACTCTGTTTTTGGGTCCAAGCTTGATTTCCACGATTTACGAACCCCGTGGTGCATTTACGTGTCGGTCAATGACACTCACAATTTTGGCCAATTTCTGGTGTGTTGTATGTACTATTACTCACCGTTTTGGCATCCCAGAGCGATTTCCACGATTTACAATCCCCATGGTGCGTTTGCGTCTCTGTCGTCAAAACTCACAGTTTTGGCCAATTCCGACGCGATTCATGGACTACTACTCATCATTTAGGGGTCTCGAAGCGATTCCATAGTGGTTGAACCCTAAGGTCCGTTTACGTGTCTGTGATCAACACTCACAGTTTTGGCCGATGCTGGCCCATTTCATGGACTATTACTCACCGTTTTGGGGCCCCAAAGTGATTTCCACGGTTGTTTAACCCCATGGTGCGCTTACATGTCGATCATCAACAAGCGCACTTTGGGCCAATTTTGGACCATTTCTTGCATTATTACTTAGTTTTGGGGTGCCGGGGTGATTTCCACGATTGACGAACTCCGGAGTGCGTTTACGTGTCGGTCATAAACACTCACAATTTTGGCCAATTCTCGTCCGTTTCGTGCACTATTACTCACCGTTTGGGCGTCCCAGAGCGATTTCCATGATTGACAATCCCCGGAGTGCGTTTGCGTGTCTGTCGTCAACACCCACAGTTTTGGCCAATTCTGACGCGATTCGTGGGCTATTACTCACCATTTAGGGGTCCCAAAGTGATTTCCATAGTTGTTGAACCACAAGGTGCGTTTAGGTGTCGGTCATCAACACTCACTGTTTTGGGGCCCTGGTGTGATTTCCACGATTAACGAACCGCGGGGTGCGTTTACATGTCGGTCATCAATACTAGTAGTTTTGGCCAATTCTGGCCCGTTTCATGGACAATTACTCACTGTTTTGGGGCCCTAGAATGATTTCCACGATTAACGAACCCCCGGGTGCGCGTACGTGTTGGTTATGAACACTCACAATTTTGGCCAATTCTAACGCATTTTGTGGACTTTTATTCACCGTTTTCTGGTCCTGAAGTGATTTCCGTAGTTGTTGAACCCCAAAGCGCACTTACGTGTTAGTCATCAACACTCACAGTTTGGGCTGATTCTGGCCTGTTTCATGGACTATTACTCACTGTTTTGGGTCCCCGGAGTGATTTCCACGGTTAACGAACCGCAGGGTGCATTTACGTGTCGGTCATCAACACTCGCAGTTTTGGCCTATTCTGGCCCTTTTCTTGGACTATTACTCTGTTTTTGGGTCCAAGCTTGATTTCCATGATTTACGAACCCCGTGGTGCATTTACGTGTCGGTCAATGACACTCACAATTTTGCCTAATTTCTGGTCTGTTTTGTGTACTATTACTCACCATTTTGGCGTCCAAGATCGATTTCCACGATTTACAATCCTCGTGGTGCGTTTGCGTCTCTATCGTCAAAACTCACAGTTTTGGCCAATTCCGACGCGATTCATGGACTACTACTCATCATTTAGGGTTCCCGAAGCGATTCCATAGCGGTTGAACCCTAAGGTCCGTTTACGTGTCTGTGATCAACACTCACAGTTTTGGCCAATGCTGGCCCATTTCATGGACTATTACTCACCGTTTTGGGGCCCCAAAGTGATTTCCACGGTTGTTTAACCCCATGGTGCGCTTACATGTCGATCATCAACAAGCGCACTTTGGGCCAATTTTGGACCATTTCTTGCATTATTACTTAGTTTTGGGGTGCCGGGGTGATTTCCACGATTGACGAACTCCGGAGTGCGTTTACGTGTCGGTCATAAACACTCACAATTTTGGCCAATTCTCATCCGTTTCGTGCACTATTACTCACCGTTTGGGCGTCCCAGAGCGATTTCCATGATTGACAATCCCCGGAGTGCGTTTGCGTGTCTGTCGTCAACACCCACAGTGCTGGCCAATTCTGACGCGATTCGTGGGCTATTACTCACCATTTAGGGGTCCCAAAGTGATTTCCATAGTTGTTGAACCACAAGGTGCGTTTAGGTGTCGGTCATCAACACTCACTGTTTTGGGGCCCTGGTGTGATTTCCACGATTAACGAACCGCGGGGTGCGTTTACATGTCGGTCATCAATACTAGTAGTTTTGACCAATTCTGGCCCGTTTCATGGACAATTACTCACTGTTTTGGGGCCCTAGAATGATTTCCACGATTAACGAACCCCCGGGTGCGCGTACGTGTTGGTTATGAACACTCACAATTTTGGCCAATTCTAACGCATTTTGTGGACTTTTATTCACCGTTTTCTGGTCCTGAAGTGATTTCCGTAGTTGTTGAACCCCAAAGCGCACTTACGTGTTAGTCATCAACACTCACAGTTTGGGCTGATTCTGGCCTGTTTCATGGACTATTACTCACTGTTTTGGGTCCCCGGAGTGATTTCCACGGTTAACGAACCGCAGGGTGCATTTACGTGTCGGTCATCAACACTCGCAGTTTTGGCCTATTCTGGCCCTTTTCTTGGAATATTACTCTGTTTTTGGGTCCAAGCTTGATTTCCATGATTTACGAACCCCGTGGTGCATTTACGTGTCGGTCAATGACACTCACAATTTTGCCTAATTTCTGGTCTGTTTTGTGTACTATTACTCACCGTTTTGGCGTGCCAGAGCGATTTCCACGATTTACAATCCCCGTGGTGCGTTTGCGTCTCTATCGTCAAAATTCACAGTTTTGGCCAATTCCGACGCGATTCATGGACTACTACTCATCATTTAGGGTTCCCGAAGCGATTCCATAGTGGTTGAACCCTAAGGTCCGTTTACGTGTCTGTGATCAACACTCACAGTTTTGGCCGATGCTGGCCCATTTCATGGACTATTACTCACCGTTTTGGGGCCCCAAAGTGATTTCCACGGTTGTTTAACCCCATGGTGCGCTTACATGTCGATCATCAACAAGCGCACTTTGGGCCAATTTTGGACCATTTCTTGCATTATTACTTAGTTTTGGGGTGCCGGGGTGATTTCCACGATTGACGAACTCCGGAGTGCGTTTACGTGTCGGTCATAAACACTCACAATTTTGGCCAATTCTCGTCCGTTTCGTGCACTATTACTCACCGTTTGGGCGTCCCAGAGCGATTTCCATGATTGACAATCCCCGGAGTGCGTTTGCGTGTCTGTCGTCAACACCCACAGTTTTGGCCAATTCTGACGCGATTCGTGGGCTATTACTCACCATTTAGGGGTCCCAAAGTGATTTCCATAGTTGTTGAACCACAAGGTGCGTTTAGGTGTCGGTCATCAACACTCACTGTTTTGGGGCCCTGGTGTGATTTCCACGATTAACGAACCGCGGGGTGCGTTTACATGTCGGTCATCAATACTAGTAGTTTTGGCCAATTCTGGCCCGTTTCATGGACAATTACTCACTGTTTTGGGGCCCTAGAATGATTTCCACGATTAACGAACCCCCGGGTGCGCGTACGTGTTGGTTATGAACACTCACAATTTTGGCCAATTCTAACGCATTTTGTGGACTTTTATTCACCGTTTTCTGGTCCTGAAGTGATTTCCGTAGTTGTTGAACCCCAAAGCGCACTTACGTGTTAGTCATCAACACTCACAGTTTGGGCTGATTCTGGCCTGTTTCATGGACTATTACTCACTGTTTTGGGTCCCCGGAGTGATTTCCACGGTTAACGAACCGCAGGGTGCATTTACGTGTCGGTCATCAACACTCGCAGTTTTGGCCTATTCTGGCCCTTTTCTTGGACTATTACTCTGTTTTTGGGTCCAAGCTTGATTTCCATGATTTACGAACCCCGTGGTGCATTTACGTGTCGGTCAATGACACTCACAATTTTGCCTAATTTCTGGTCTGTTTTGTGTACTATTACTCACCATTTTGGCGTCCAAGATCGATTTCCACGATTTACAATCCTCGTGGTGCGTTTGCGTCTCTATCGTCAAAACTCACAGTTTTGGCCAATTCCGACGCGATTCATGGACTACTACTCATCATTTAGGGTTCCCGAAGCGATTCCATAGCGGTTGAACCCTAAGGTCCGTTTACGTGTCTGTGATCAACACTCACAGTTTTGGCCAATGCTGGCCCATTTCATGGACTATTACTCACCGTTTTGGGGCCCCAAAGTGATTTCCACGGTTGTTTAACCCCATGGTGCGCTTACATGTCGATCATCAACAAGCGCACTTTGGGCCAATTTTGGACCATTTCTTGCATTATTACTTAGTTTTGGGGTGCCGGGGTGATTTCCACGATTGACGAACTCCGGAGTGCGTTTACGTGTCGGTCATAAACACTCACAATTTTGGCCAATTCTCATCCGTTTCGTGCACTATTACTCACCGTTTGGGCGTCCCAGAGCGATTTCCATGATTGACAATCCCCGGAGTGCGTTTGCGTGTCTGTCGTCAACACCCACAGTGCTGGCCAATTCTGACGCGATTCGTGGGCTATTACTCACCATTTAGGGGTCCCAAAGTGATTTCCATAGTTGTTGAACCACAAGGTGCGTTTAGGTGTCGGTCATCAACACTCACTGTTTTGGGGCCCTGGTGTGATTTCCACGATTAACGAACCGCGGGGTGCGTTTACATGTCGGTCATCAATACTAGTAGTTTTGACCAATTCTGGCCCGTTTCATGGACAATTACTCACTGTTTTGGGGCCCTAGAATGATTTCCACGATTAACGAACCCCCGGGTGCGCGTACGTGTTGGTTATGAACACTCACAATTTTGGCCAATTCTAACGCATTTTGTGGACTTTTATTCACCGTTTTCTGGTCCTGAAGTGATTTCCGTAGTTGTTGAACCCCAAAGCGCACTTACGTGTTAGTCATCAACACTCACAGTTTGGGCTGATTCTGGCCTGTTTCATGGACTATTACTCACTGTTTTGGGTCCCCGGAGTGATTTCCACGGTTAACAAACCGCAGGGTGCATTTACGTGTCGGTCATCAACACTCGCAGTTTTGGCCTATTCTGGCCCTTTTCTTGGACTATTACTCTGTTTTTGGGTCCAAGCTTGATTTCCATGATTTACGAACCCCGTGGTGCATTTACGTGTCGGTCAATGACACTCACAATTTTGCCTAATTTCTGGTCTGTTTTGTGTACTATTACTCACCGTTTTGGCGTCCCAGATCGATTTCCACGATTTACAATCCCCGTGGTGCGTTTGCGTCTCTATCGTCAAAACTCACAGTTTTGGCCAATTCCGACGCGATTCATGGACTACTACTCATCATTTAGGGTTCCCGAAGCGATTCCATAGCGGTTGAACCCTAAGGTCCGTTTACGTGTCTGTGATCAACACTCACAGTTTTGGCCAATGCTGGCCCATTTCATGGACTATTACTCACCGTTTTGGGGCCCCAAAGTGATTTCCACGGTTGTTTAACCCCATGGTGCGCTTACATGTCGATCATCAACAAGCGCACTTTGGGCCAATTTTGGACCATTTCTTGCATTATTACTTAGTTTTGGGGTGCCGGAGTGATTTCCACGATTGACGAACTCCGGAGTGCGTTTACGTGTCGGTCATAAACACTCACAATTTTGGCCAATTCTCGTCCGTTTCGTGCACTATTACTGACCGTTTGGGCGTCCCAGAGCGATTTCCATGATTGACAATCCCCGGAGTGCGTTTGCGTGTCTGTCGTCAACACCCACAGTTGGCCAATTCTGACGCGATTCGTGGGCTATTACTCACCATTTAGGGGTCCCAAAGTGATTTCCATAGTTGTTGAACCACAAGGTGCGTTTAGGTGTCGGTCATCAACACTCACTGTTTTGGGGCCCTGGTGTGATTTCCACGATTAACGAACCGCGGGGTGCGTTAATATGTCGGTCATCAATACTAGTAGTTTTGGCCAATTCTGGCCCGTTTCATGGACAATTACTCACTGTTTTGGGGCCCTAGAATGATTTCCACGATTAACGAACCCCCGGGTGCGCGTACGTGTTGGTTATGAACACTCACAATTTTGGCCAATTCTAACGCATTTTGTGGACTTTTATTCACCGTTTTCTGGTCCTGAAGTGATTTCCGTAGTTGTTGAACCCCAAAGCGCACTTACGTGTTAGTCATCAACACTCACAGTTTGGGCTGATTCTGGCCTGTTTCATGGACTATTACTCACTGTTTTGGGGCCCCGGAGTGATTTCCACGGTTAACGAACCGCAGGGTGCATTTACGTGTCGGTCATCAACACTCGCAGTTTTGGCCTATTCTGGCCCTTTTCTTGGACTATTACTCTGTTTTTGGGTCCAAGCTTGATTTCCACGATTTACGAACCCCGTGGTGCATTTACGTGTCGGTCAATGACACTCACAATTTTGGCCAATTTCTGGTGTGTTGTATGTACTATTACTCACCGTTTTGGCATCCCCGAGCGATTTCCACGATTTACAATCCCCATGGTGCGTTTGCGTCTCTGTCGTCAAAACTCACAGTTTTGGCCAATTCCGACGCGATTCATGGACTACTACTCATCATTTAGGGGTCTCGAAGCGATTCCATAGTGGTTGAACCCTAAGGTCCGTTTACGTGTCTGTGATCAACACTCACAGTTTTGGCCGATGCTGGCCCATTTCATGGACTATTACTCACCGTTTTGGGGCCCCAAAGTGATTTCCACGGTTGTTTAACCCCATGGTGCGCTTACATGTCGATCATCAACAAGCGCACTTTGGGCCAATTTTGGACCATTTCTTGCATTATTACTTAGTTTCGGGGTGCCGGGGTGATTTCCACGATTGACGAACTCCGGAGTGCGTTTACGTGTCGGTCATAAACACTCACAATTTTTGCCAATTCTCGTCCGTTTTGTGCACTATTACTCACCGTTTGGGCGTCCCAGAGCGATTTCCATGATTGACAATCCCCGGAGTGCGTTTGCGTGTCTGTCGTCAACACCCACAGTTTTGGCCAATTCTGACGCGATTCGTGGGCTATTACTCACCATTTAGGGGTCCCAAAGTGATTTCCATAGTTGTTGAACCACAAGGTGCGTTTAGGTGTCGGTCATCAACACTCACTGTTTTGGGGCCCTGGTGTGATTTCCACGATTAACGAACCGCGGGGTGCGTTTACATGTCGGTCATCAATACTAGTAGTTTTGACCAATTCTGGCCCGTTTCATGGACAATTACTCACTGTTTTGGGGCCCTAGAATGATTTCCACGATTCACGAACCCCCGGGTGCGCGTACGTGTTGGTTATGAACACTCACAATTTTGGCCAATTCTAACGCATTTTGTGGACTTTTATTCACCGTTTTCTGGTCCTGAAGTGATTTCCGTAGTTGTTGAACCCCAAAGCGCACTTACGTGTTAGTCATCAACACTCACAGTTTGGGCTGATTCTGGCCTGTTTCATGGACTGTTACTCACTGTTTTGGGGCCCCGGAGTGATTTCCACGGTTAACGAACCGCAGGGTGCATTTACGTGTCGGTCATCAACACTCGCAGTTTTGGCCTATTCTGGCCCTTTTCTTGGACTATTACTCTGTTTTTGGGTCCAAGCTTGATTTCCATGATTTACGAACCCCGTGGTGCATTTACGTGTCGGTCAATGACACTCACAATTTTGCCTAATTTCTGGTCTGTTTTGTGTACTATTACTCACCGTTTTGGCGTCCCAGAGCGATTTCCACGATTTGCAATCCCCGTGGTGCGTTTGCGTCTCTATCGTCAAAACTCACAGTTTTGCCCAATTCCGACGCGATTCATGGACTACTACTCATCATTTAGGGTTCCCGAAGCGATTCCATAGTGGTTGAACCCTAAGGTCCGTTTACGTGTCTGTGATCAACACTCACAGTTTTGGCCAATGTTGGCCCATTTCATGGACTATTACTCACCGTTTTGGGGCCCCCAAGTGATTTCCACGGTTGTTTAACCCCATGGTGCGCTTACATGTCGATCATCAACAAGCGCACTTTGGGCCAATTTTGGACCATTTCTTGCATTATTACTTAGTTTTGGGGTGCCGGAGTGATTTCCACGATTGAGGAACTCCGGAGTGCATTTACGTGTCGGTCATAAACACTCACAATTTTGGCCAATTCTCGTCCATTTCGTGCACTATTACTGACCGTTTGGGCGTCCCAGAGCGATTTCCATGATTGACAATCCCCGGAGTGCGTTTGCGTGTCTGTCGTCAACACCCACAGTTTTGGCCAATTCTGACGCGATTCGTGGGCTATTACTCACCATTTAGGGGTCCCAAAGTGATTTCCATAGTTGTTGAACCACAAGGTGCGTTTAGGTGTCGGTCATCAACACTCACTGTTTTGGGGCCCTGGTGTGATTTCCACGATTAACGAACCGCGGGGTTCGTTTACATGTCGGTCATCAATACTAGTAGTTTTGGCCAATTCTGGCCCGTTTCATGGACAATTACTCACTGTTTTGGGGCCCTAGAATGATTTCCATGATTAACGAACCCCCGGGTGCACGTACGTGTTGGTTATGAACACTCACAGTTTTGGCCAATTCTAACGCATTTTGTGGACTTTTATTCACCGTTTTCTGGTTCTGAAGTGATTTCCGTAGTTGTTGAACCCCAAAGCGCACTTGCGTGTTAGTCATCAACACTCACAGTTTGGGCTGACTCTGGCCTGTTTCATGGACTATTACTCACTGTTTTGGGGCCCCGGAGTGATTTCCACGGTTAACGAACCGCAGGGTGCATTTACGTGTCGGTCATCAACACTCGTAGTTTTGGCCTATTCTGGCCCTTTTCTTGGACTATTACTCTGTTTTTGGGTCCAAGCTTGATTTCCATGATTTACGAACCCCGTGGTGCATTTACGTGTCGGTCAATGACACTCACAATTTTGCCTAATTTCTGGTCTGTTTTGTGTACTATTACTCACCGTTTTGGCGTCCCAGAGCGATTTCCACGATTTACAATCCCCGTGGTGCGTTTGCGTCTCTATCGTCAAAACTCACAGTTTTGGCCAATTCCGACGCGATTCATGGACTACTACTCATCATTTAGGGTTCCCGAAGCGATTCCATAGTGGTTGAACCCTAAGGTCCGTTTACGTGTCTGTGATCAACACTCACAGTTTTGGCCGATGCTGGCCCATTTCATGGACGATTACTCACCGTTTTGGGGCCCCAAAGTGATTTCCACGGTTGTTTAACCCCATGGTGCGCTTACATGTCGATCATCAACAAGCGCACTTTGGGCCAATTTTGGACCATTTCTTGCCTTATTACTTAGTTTTGGGGTGCCGGAGTGATTTCCACGATTGACGAACTCCGGAGTGCGTTTACGTGTCGGTCATAAACACTCACAATTTTGGCCAATTCTCGTCCGTTTCGTGCACTATTACTGACCGTTTGGGCGTCCCAGAGCGATTTCCATGATTGACAATCCCCGGAGTGCGTTTGCGTGTCTGTCGTCAACACCCACAGTTTTGGCCAATTCTGACGCGATTCGTGGGCTATTACTCACCATTTAGGGGTCCCAAAGTGATTTCCATAGTTGTTGAACCACAAGGTGCGTTTAGGTGTCGGTCATCAACACTCACTGTTTTGGGGCCCTGGTGTGATTTCCACGATTAACGAACCGCGGGGTGCGTTTACATGTCGGTCATCAATACTAGTAGTTTTGACCAATTCTGGCCCGTTTCATGGACAATTACTCACTGTTTTGGGGCCCTAGAATGATTTCCACGATTAACGAACCCCCGGGTGCGCGTACGTGTTGGTTATGAACACTCACAATTTTGGCCAATTCTAACGCATTTTGTGGACTTTTATTCACCGTTTTCTGGTCCTGAAGTGATTTCCGTAGTTGTTGAACCCCAAAGCGCACTTACGTGTTAGTCATCAACACTCACAGTTTGGGCTGATTCTGGCCTGTTTCATGGACTATTACTCACTGTTTTGGGTCCCCGGAGTGATTTCCACGGTTAACGAACCGCAGGGTGCATTTACGTGTCGGTCATCAACACTCGCAGTTTTGGCCTATTCTGGCCCTTTTCTTGGAATATTACTCTGTTTTTGGGTCCAAGCTTGATTTCCATGATTTACGAACCCCGTGGTGCATTTACGTGTCGGTCAATGACACTCACAATTTTGCCTAATTTCTGGTCTGTTTTGTGTACTATTACTCACCGTTTTGGCGTGCCAGAGCGATTTCCACGATTTACAATCCCCGTGGTGCGTTTGCGTCTCTATCGTCAAAATTCACAGTTTTGGCCAATTCCGACGCGATTCATGGACTACTACTCATCATTTAGGGTTCCCGAAGCGATTCCATAGTGGTTGAACCCTAAGGTCCGTTTACGTGTCTGTGATCAACACTCACAGTTTTGGCCGATGCTGGCCCATTTCATGGACTATTACTCACCGTTTTGGGGCCCCAAAGTGATTTCCACGGTTGTTTAACCCCATGGTGCGCTTACATGTCGATCATCAACAAGCGCACTTTGGGCCAATTTTGGACCATTTCTTGCATTATTACTTAGTTTTGGGGTGCCGGGGTGATTTCCACGATTGACGAACTCCGGAGTGCGTTTACGTGTCGGTCATAAACACTCACAATTTTGGCCAATTCTCGTCCGTTTCGTGCACTATTACTCACCGTTTGGGCGTCCCAGAGCGATTTCCATGATTGACAATCCCCGGAGTGCGTTTGCGTGTCTGTCGTCAACACCCATAGTTTTGGCCAATTCTGACGCGATTCGTGGGCTATTACTCACCATTTAGGGGTCCCAAAGTGATTTCCATAGTTGTTGAACCACAAGGTGCGTTTAGGTGTCGGTCATCAACACTCACTGTTTTGGGGCCCTGGTGTGATTTCCACGATTAACGAACCGCGGGGTGCGTTTACATGTCGGTCATCAATACTAGTAGTTTTGACCAATTCTGGCCCGTTTCATGGACAATTACTCACTGTTTTGGGGCCCTAGAATGATTTCCACGATTAACGAACCCCCGGGTGCGCGTACGTGTTGGTTATGAACACTCACAATTTTGGCCAATTCTAACGCATTTTGTGGACTTTTATTCACCGTTTTCTGGTCCTGAAGTGATTTCCGTAGTTGTTGAACCCCAAAGCGCACTTACGTGTTAGTCATCAACACTCACAGTTTGGGCTGATTCTGGCCTGTTTCATGGACTGTTACTCACTGTTTTGGGGCCCCGGAGTGATTTCCACGGTTAACGAACCGCAGGGTGCATTTACGTGTCGGTCATCAACACTCGCAGTTTTGGCCTATTCTGGCCCTTTTCTTGGACTATTACTCTGTTTTTGGGTCCAAGCTTGATTTCCATGATTTACGAACCCCGTGGTGCATTTACGTGTCGGTCAATGACACTCACAATTTTGCCTAATTTCTGGTCTGTTTTGTGTACTATTACTCACCGTTTTGGCGTCCCAGAGCGATTTCCATGATTTACAATCCCCGTGGTGCGTTTGCGTCTCTATCGTCAAAACTCACAGTTTTGGCCAATTCCGACGCGATTCGTGGACTACTACTCATCATTTAGGGTTCCCGAAGCGATTCCATAGTGGTTGAACCCTAAGGTCTGTTTACGTGTCTGTGATCAACACTCACAGTTTTGGCCGATGCTGGCCCATTTCATGGACTATTACTCACCGTTTTGGGGCCCCAAAGTGATTTCCACGGTTGTTTAACCCCATGGTGCGCTTACATGTCGATCATCAACAAGCGCACTTTGGGCCAATTTTGGACCATTTCTTGCATTATTACTTAGTTTTGGGGTGCCGGAGTGATTTCCACGATTGACGAACTCCGGAGTGCGTTTACGTGTCGGTCATAAACACTCACAATTTTGGCCAATTCTCGTCCGTTTCGTGCACTATTACTGACCGTTTGGGCGTCCCAGAGCGATTTCCATGATTGACAATCCCCGGAGTGCGTTTGCGTGTCTGTCGTCAACACCCACAGTTTTGGCCAATTCTGACGCGATTCGTGGGCTATTACTCACCATTTAGGGGTCCCAAAGTGATTTCCATAGTTGTTGAACCACAAGGTGCGTTTAGGTGTCGGTCATCAACACTCACTGTTTTGGGGCCCTGGTGTGATTTCCACGATTAACGAACCGCGGGGTGCGTTTACATGTCGGTCATCAATACTAGTAGTTTTGGCCAATTCTGGCCTGTTTCATGGACAATTACTCACTGTTTTGGGGCCCTAGAATGATTTCCACGATTAACGAACCCCCGGGTGCGCGTACGTGTTGGTTATGAACACTCACAATTTTGGCCAATTCTAACGCATTTTGTGGACTTTTATTCACCGTTTTCTGGTCCTGAAGTGATTTCCGTAGTTGTTGAACCCCAAAGCGCACTTACGTGTTAGTCATCAACACTCACAGTTTGGGCTGATTCTGGCCTGTTTCATGGACTGTTACTCACTGTTTTGGGGCCCCGGAGTGAATTCCACGGTTAACGAACCGCAGGGTGCATTTACGTGTCGGTCATCAACACTCGCAGTTTTGGCCTATTCTGGCCCTTTTCTTGGACTATTACTCTGTTTTTGGGTCCAAGCTTGATTTCCATGATTTACAAACCCCGTGGTGCATTTACGTGTCGGTCAATGACACTCACAATTTTGCCTAATTTCTGGTCTGTTTTGTGTACTATTACTCACCGTTTTGGCATCCCAGAGCGATTTCCACGATTTACAATCCCCGTGGTGCGTTTGCGTCTCTATCGTCAAAACTCACAGTTTTGGCCAATTCCGACGCGATTCATGGACTACTACTCATCATTTAGGGTTCCCGAAGCGATTCCATAGTGGTTGAACCCTAAGGTCCGTTTACGTGTCTGTGATCAACACTCACAGTTTTGGCCGATGCTGGCCCATTTCATGGACTATTACTCACCGTTTTGGGGCCCCAAAGTGATTTCCACGGTTGTTTAACCCCATGGTGCGCTTACATGTCGATCATCAACAAGCGCACTTTGGGCCAATTTTGGACCATTTCTTGCATTATTACTTAGTTTTGGGGTGCCGGGGTGATTTCCACGATTGACGAACTCCGGAGTGCGTTTACGTGTCGGTCATAAATACTCACAATTTTGGCCAATTCTCGTCCGTTTCGTGCACTATTACTGACCGTTTGGGCGTCCCAGAGCGATTTCCATGATTGACAATCCCCGGAGTGCGTTTGCGTGTCTGTCGTCAACACCCACAGTTTTGGCCAATTCTGACGCGATTCGTGGGCTATTACTCACCATTTAGGGGTCCCAAAGTGATTTCCATAGTTGTTGAACCACAAGGTGCGTTTAGGTGTCGGTCATCAACACTCACTGTTTTGGGGCCCTGGTGTGATTTCCACGATTAACGAACCGCGGGGTGCGTTTACATGTCGGTCATCAATACTAGTAGTTTTGACCAATTCTGGCCTGTTTCATGGACAATTACTCACTGTTTTGGGGCCCTAGAATGATTTCCACGATTAACGAACCCCCGGGTGCGCGTACGTGTTGGTTATGAACACTCACAATTTTGGCCAATTCTAACGCATTTTGTGGACTTTTATTCACCGTTTTCTGGTCCTGAAGTGATTTTCGTAGTTGTTGAACCCCAAAGCGCACTTACGTGTTAGTCATCAACACTCACAGTTTGGGCTGATTCTGGCCTGTTTCATGGACTGTTACTCACTGTTTTGGGGCCCCGGAGTGATTTCCACGGTTAACGAACCGCAGGGTGCATTTACGTGTCGGTCATCAACACTTGCAGTTTTGGCCGATTCTGGCCCTTTTCTTGGACTATTACTCTGTTTTTGGGTCCAAGCTTGATGTCCACGATTTACGAACCCCGTGGTGCATTTACGTGTCGGTCAATGACACTCACAATTTTGGCCAATTTCTGGTGTGTTTTATGTACTATTACTCACCGTTTTGGCATCCCAGAGCGATTTCCACGATTTACAATCCCCATGGTGCGTTTGCGTCTCTGTCGTCAAAACTCACAGTTTTGGCCAATTCCGACGCGATTCATGGACTACTACTCATCATTTAGGGGTCCCGAAGCGATTCCATAGTGGTTGAACCCTAAGGTTCGTTTACGTGTATGTGATCAACACTCATAGTTTTGGCCGATGCTGGCCCATTTCATGGACTATTACTCACCGTTTTGGGGCCCCAAAGTGATTTCCACGGTTGTTTAACCCCATGGTGCGCTTACATGTCGATCATCAACAAGCGCACTTTGGGCCAATTTTGGACCATTTCTTGCATTATTACTTAGTTTTGGGGTGCCGGGGTGATTTCCACGATTGACGAACTCTGGAGTGCGTTTACGTGTCTGTCATAAACACTCACAATTTTGGCCAATTCTCGTCCGTTTCGTGCACTATTACTCACCGTTTGGGCGTCCCAAGCGATTTCCATGATTGACAATCCCCGGAGTGCGTTTGCGTGTCTGTCGTCAACACCCACAGTTTTGGCCAATTCTGACGCGATTCGTGGGCTATTACTCACCACTTAGGGGTCCCAAAGTGATTTCCATAGTTGTTGAACAACAAGGTGCATTTAGGTGTCGGTCATCAACACTCACTGTTTTGGGGCCCTGGTGTGATTTCCACGATTAACGAACCGCGGGGTGCGTTTACATGTCGGTCATCAATACTAGTAGTTTTGACCAATTCTGGCCCGTTTCATGGACAATTACTCACTGTTTTGGGGCCCTAGAATGATTTCCACGATTAACGAACCCCCGGGTGCGCGTACGTGTTGGTTATGAACACTCACAATTTTGGCCAATTCTAACGCATTTTGTGGACTTTTATTCACCGTTTTCTGGTCCTGAAGTGATTTCCGTAGTTGTTGAACCCCAAAGCGCACTTACGTGTTAGTCATCAACACTCACAGTTTGGGCTGATTCTGGCCTGTTTCATGGACTGTTACTCACTGTTTTGGGGCCCCGGAGTGATTTCCACGGTTAACGAACCGCAGGGTGCATTTTTGTGTCGGTCATCAACACTCGCACTTTTGGCCTATTCTGGCCCTTTTCTTGGACTATTACTCTGTTTTTGGGTCCAAGCTTGATTTCCATGATTTACGAACCCCGTGGTGCATTTACGTGTCGGTCAATGACACTCACAATTTTGCCTAATTTCTGGTCTGTTTTGTGTACTATTACTCACCGTTTTGGCGTCCCAGAGCGATTTCCATGATTTACAATCCCCGTGGTGCGTTTGCGTCTCTATCGTCAAAACTCACAGTTTTGGCCAATTCCGACGCGATTCGTGGACTACTACTCATCATTTAGGGTTCCCGAAGCGATTCCATAGTGGTTGAACCCTAAGGTCTGTTTACGTGTCTGTGATCAACACTCACAGTTTTGGCCGATGCTGGCCCATTTCATGGACTATTACTCACCGTATTGGGGCCCCAAAGTGATTTCCACGGTTGTTTAACCCCATGGTGCGCTTACATGTCGATCATCAACAAGCGCACTTTGGGCCAATTTTGGACCATTTCTTGCATTATTACTTAGTTTTGGGGTGCCGGAGTGATTTCCACGATTGACGAACTCCGGAGTGCGTTTACGTGTCGGTCATAAACACTCACAATTTTGGCCAATTCTCGTCCGTTTCGTGCACTATTACTGACCGTTTGGGCGTCCCAGAGCGATTTCCATGATTGACAATCCCCGGAGTGCGTTTGCGTGTCTGTCGTCAACACCCACAGTTTTGGCCAATTCTGACGCGATTCGTGGGCTATTACTCACCATTTAGGGGTCCCAAAGTGATTTCCATAGTTGTTGAACAACAAGGTGCGTTTAGGTGTCGGTCATCAACACTCACTGTTTTGGGGCCCTGGTGTGATTTCCACGATTAACGAACCGCGGGGTGCGTTTACATGTCGGTCATCAATACTAGTAGTTTTGACCAATTCTGGCCCGTTTCATGGACAATTACTCACTGTTTTGGGGCCCTAGAATGATTTCCACGATTAACGAACCCCCGGGTGCGCGTACGTGTTGGTTATGAACACTCACAATTTTGGCCAATTCTAACGCATTTTGTGGACTTTTATTCACCGTTTTCTGGTCCTGAAGTGATTTCCGTAGTTGTTGAACCCCAAAGCGCACTTACGTGTTAGTCATCAACACTCACAGTTTGGGCTAATTCTGGCCTGTTTCATGGACTGTTACTCACTGTTTTGGGGCCCCGGAGTGATTTCCACGGTTAACGAACCGCAGGGTGCATTTACGTGTCGGTCATCAACACTCGCAGTTTTGGCCTATTCTGGCCCTTTTCTTGGACTATTACTCTGTTTTTGGGTCCAAGCTTGATTTCCATGATTTACGAACCCCGTGGTGCATTTACGTGTCGGTCAATGACACTCACAATTTTGCCTAATTTCTGGTCTGTTTTGTGTACTATTACTCACCGTTTTGGCGTCCCAGAGCGATTTCCATGATTTACAATCCCCGTGGTGCGTTTGCGTCTCTATCGTCAAAACTCACAGTTTTGGCCAATTCCGACGCGATTCGTGGACTACTACTCATCATTTAGGGTTCCCGAAGCGATTCCATAGTGGTTGAACCCTAAGGTCTGTTTACGTGTCTGTGATCAACACTCACAGTTTTGGCCGATGCTGGCCCATTTCATGGACTATTACTCACCGTATTGGGGCCCCAAAGTGATTTCCACGGTTGTTTAACCCCATGGTGCGCTTACATGTCGATCATCAACAAGCGCACTTTGGGCCAATTTTGGACCATTTCTTGCATTATTACTTAGTTTTGGGGTGCCGGAGTGATTTCCACGATTGACGAACTCCGGAGTGCGTTTACGTGTCGGTCATAAACACTCACAGTTTTGGCCAATTCTCGTCCGTTTCGTGCACTATTACTGACCGTTTGGGCGTCCCAGAGCGATTTCCATGATTGACAATCCCCGGAGTGCGTTTGCGTGTCTGTCGTCAACACCCACAGTTTTGGCCAATTCTGACGCGATTCGTGGGCTATTACTCACCATTTTGGGGTCCCAAAGTGATTTCCATAGTTGTTGAACCACAAGGTGCGTTTAGGTGTCGGTCATCAACACTCACTGTTTTGGGGCCCTGGTGTGATTTCCACGATTAACGAACCGCGGGGTGCGTTTACATGTCGGTCATCCATACTAGTAGTTTTGGCCAATTCTGGCCCGTTTCATGGACAATTACTCACTGTTTTGGGGCCCTAAAATGATTTCCATGATTAACGAACCCCCGGGTGCGCGTACGTGTTGGTTATGAACACTCACCATTTTGGCCAATTCTAACGCATTTTGTGGACTTTTATTCACCGTTTTCTGGTAATGAAGTGATTTCCGTAGTTGTTGAACCCCAAAGCGCACTTACGTGTTAGTCATCAACACTCACAGTTTGGGCTGATTCTGGCCTGTTTCATGGACTATTACTCACTGTTTTGGGGCCCCGGAGTGATTTCCATGGTTAACGAACCGCAGGGTGCATTTACGTGTCGGTCATCAACACTCGCAGTTTTGGCCGATTCTGGCCCTTTTCTTGGACTATTACCCTGTTTTTGGGTCCAAGCTTGATTTCCACGATTTACGAACCCCGTGGTGCTTTTACGTGTCGGTCAATGACACTCACAATTTTGGCCAATTTCTGGTGTGTTTTATGTACTATTACTCACCGTTTTGGCATCCCAGAGCGATTTCCACGATTTACAATCCCCATGGTGCGTTTGCGTCTCTGTCGTCAAAACTCACAGTTTTGGCCAATTCCGACGCGATTCATGGACTACTACTCATCATTTAGGGGTCCCGAAGCGATTCCATAGTGGTTGAACCCTAAGGTCCGTTTACGTGTATGTGATCAACACTCACAGTTTTGGCCGATGCTGGCCCATTTCATGGACTATTACTCACCGTTTTGGGGCCCCAAAGTGA
>NW_021230432.1:0-783 GCF_002162155.2 Triticum dicoccoides | reverse complement strand
CTTGATTGATCTTGATGATATGAGTATTACAAGAGTTTATCTACCACGAGATCGAAGAGGCTAAACCCTAGAAGCTAGCCTATGGTATGATTGTTGTTGTTGGTCCTACGGACTAAACCCTCCGGTTTATATAGACACTGGAGGGGGCTAGGGTTACACAGAGTCGGTTACAAGGAAGGAGATCTACACATCCGTACTTCCAAGCTTGCCTTCCACGCCAAGGAGAGTCCCATCCGGACATGGGACGAAGTCTTCAATCTTGTATCTTCATAGTCCAATAGTCCGGCCAAAGGATATAGTCCGGCTGTCCGGATACCCCCTAATCCAGGACCCCCTCACACATCTTACTAAACTGAATGATATAGCCACCCTGTTCACTAAAGATGAGAGAACTCACTACTTTTATATCCTTAAAATATCTCCGTTCTCATTAAAGGGTGATGCTAAGACATGGTTTAATTCTCTTGATCCTGGTTGTGTGCGTAGTCCCCAGGATATGATTTATTACTTCTCTCCTAAATATTTCCCTGCTCATAAGAAACAAGCTGCTTTAAGGGATATATATAATTTTGTGCAAATTGAAGAAGAGAGTCTCCCACAAGCTTGGGGGAGGCTTCTCCAATTACTTAATGCTTTGCCTGATCATCCTCTTAAGAAAAATGAAATACTTGATATCTTTTATAATGGACTAACCGATGCCTCCAGAGATTACCTGGATAGTTGTGCTGGTTCTGTTTTCAGGGAAAGAACACCGGATGAAGCTGAAATTCTATTGAATAATAT
>NW_021230431.1:0-1745 GCF_002162155.2 Triticum dicoccoides | reverse complement strand
AGCCGTACGTCTTCACGGCCCAACCGATCAAGCACCGAAAGCACGACACCTCCGAGTTCTTGCACACGTTCAGCTCGATGACGTCCCTCGAACTCCAATCCAGCCGAGTGTCGAGGGAGAGTTCTGTCAGCATGACGGTGTGGTGACGATGATGATGTTCTACCGTCGCAGGGCTTCGCCTAAGCACCGCTATGATATTATCGAGGAGGGCTATGGTGGAGGGGGGCACTGCACACGGCTAAGAGATTAAGAGATCAATTGTTGTCTATGGGGTGCCCCCGCCCCCATATATAAAGGAGTGGAGGAGGGGGAGAGGGCCGGCCCCTATGGCGCGCCCTGGAGGAGTCCTACTCCCACTGGGAGTAGGATTCCTCCCCTTCCATGTAGTAGGTGTAGGAGACAAGGAAGGGGGAGAGGGAAGAGAAGGAAGGAGGGGGCGCCGCCACTCCCCCTAGTCCAATTCGGACTAGTCATTGGGGTGGGGCGCGGCCTGCCTCTCTCTCTCCCCTAAAGCCCAATAAGGCCCATATACTTCTTCCCCGCATTCCCGTAACTCCACGGTACTCCGAAAAATACCCGAACCACTCGGAACCTTTCCGATGTCCAAATATAGTCGTCCAATATATCGATCTTTACGTCTCGACCATTCGAGACTCCTCTTCATGTCCCCGATCTCATCCGGGACTCCGAACTCCTTCGGTACATCAAAACTCATAAACTCATAATAAAACTGTCATCGAAACCTTAAGTGTGCAGACCCTACGGGTTCCAGAACTATGTAGACATGACCGAAACACGTTTCCGGTCAATAACCAATAGTGGAACCTGGATGCGCATATTGGCTCCTACATATTCTACGAATGTAGCGACCCGACCTCAGATGTCAAGTCTCTGTGCTTCCGTGTCATCCCTGGATCGGTAATGCTGACACACAAAGTACTCGAGGGATTTATAACAGAGTAGCAATCACACACTTATTACATCGAATGTCTCAAAAGAGAACTTATTACAATAATATGGCTTAAGGCCATCTAATGCGATAACAGCGGAAGGCTTGGAAGATAAAGTGAGTCCATCAACTCCAACGGCATAGCTGAGCTGCAAGGCAATGACCTATGAACCTTACTCCTCGTCTGAAAAGTCTGCAACATAATACGTTGCAGCCTGAGAACGGGTGAGCACATGGAATATGCTGGCAATGTAACACAAAAGAACAATAACAGAATAATGCTACCCTACATGCATATTTGGCTGGTGGAATGCTCAATGGTTACAATTTTTGCGAAAAGCCAATTTTTCCCTACTACAAAGGAATATAATTTTAATTTAACTATCATGGTGGTTGAAACATCATTTGAGAAGGTAACCCCAACTCAATGATCCCAATTAAAATAATTAACAACCCAGCAATATTAATTAAGAGTGTTGAGATACATGCGAATACTCAAGTACTAGATACTCAGAATTGTCCATAACCGGGGACACGGCTAACCATGATTAGATTGTACACTCTGCAGAGGTTTGCGCACTTTTCCCCGCAAGACTCGATCGCCTCCGTTGATTTCTCGCACTACATGGTGTTTGAGAGACGGATGACCGAGACACAGTCTTTCAGAAGCATTAACTCTCTACTCCGGGCAGACCATACCAAACCTACAAACCCACTACCTGCTGATCCACCTCTTCAAGAGCTTCACGTAACTTACTCAACTATGCTAGAGCCCATAATAGCTTGCGGCTGCACA
>NW_021230430.1:0-415 GCF_002162155.2 Triticum dicoccoides | reverse complement strand
GAGCCCTGTATGCAGAGCCTCAACATGAGTGCAATATGTACGGCTACTGTGGTCTTTATGGTTACTGCGACAATACAGAAGTTGTCCCAGTTTGCAAGTGCCTTGAAGGTTTTGAGCCGAGGGATGGTGAAGGATGGATCGCCGATGGCTTCTCACATGGATGCCGCCAGAAGGAGGTGCAGAGGTGCACCCATGGAGACGGTTTCTTGGTCTTTCCAGGCATGAAGGTCCCTGACAAGTTCATACATGTCCCGAGCAGAAGCTTTGATGAGTGCACGGAGGAATGCAGAAGCAATTGCTCCTGTGTGGCATATGCTTATTCCAAGATGAGCAACATGGATATTGATGGGGATGACACAAGATGCCTGGTATGGATGGGAGATTTGATCGACATGGAGAACCACACTCAAGGAGG
>NW_021230429.1:0-2396 GCF_002162155.2 Triticum dicoccoides | reverse complement strand
TATTTTTCACATCAGATTTTCCACAGCAGATTTTTCACAGCTGCTTTTAGAAATCCATGGCCGAACCAAACAGGGCCTAAGCGTGAGTATAGAATAGCTTATTCTACACCCCCTAGTAATGGTACATATAAAATCTAGTAAAACGGTGTACACAATGTAGTAATTCGGAAAATATTTTTTTATCTCCCAAGTTTGTAATTTACAACATTTTTACGAAAATGTCTATATTTTACATAGTGTGTTACTATATTTTGTGTTACTAGATATATCATAAGCAATCAGAGAAAGATAGCAAGGAATTAATCATGCATACCTTGTAATCTTTTAGTCCGAACATAGAGGTTCTCCCCTCCTTGAGTGTGGTTCTCCATGTCGATCAAATCTCCCATCCATACCAGGCATCTTGTGTCATCCCCATCAATATCCATGTTGCTCATCTTGGAATAAGCATATGCCACACAGGAGCAATTGCTTCTGCATTCCTCCGTGCACTCATCAAAGCTTCTGCTCGGGACATGTATGAACTTGTCAGGGACCTTCATGCCTGGAAAGACCAAGAAACCGTCTCCATGGGTGCACCTCTGCACCTCCTTCTGGCGGCATCCATGTGAGAAGCCATCGGCGATCCATCCTTCACCATCCCTCGGCTCAAAACCTTCAAGGCACTTGCAAACTGGGACAACTTCTGTATTGTCGCAGTAACCATAAAGACCACAGTAGCCGTACATATTGCACTCATGTTGAGGCTCTGCATACAGGGCTCTCCATGCAGACATGTTGCTCTCCCAGATCAGTAGATTTACCTTGCCCAAGTAGTCAATCTCCATCCTGACCAGCAGGACGAAGTAGCCAATCGGCATGATGAAGGACATGTACACCTCGTCACCGGCGTGATGTAAGGCCATATAAATGGTAGACTCGTTGAATCCACCAACATAGAGGTAATTTGTCCACACCGGGCTTCGCCGGTGTGGCCTCGAGCCATTCCAGACGAAGCACTGGAGGAGGCTGCTAGGGTCTGCGCCGTAGGAGAACTCACCGGGGGATGGGTCATGTAGGCCTTTCCAGGAGACGAGGTGCTGCAGTGGAAGCGTGTTGTGGCTGAGCCTGAGGTTCATGCCGGGTAGGAGAGTGTCGGTAGGGTGGTCGAAGCTTTGCCATAGGATGGTACTATCAGTTAATGATCTAAGGATGAAGTTGCCAGTGTTGTCCAACACTGCTTCCACCGAGATGGAGTTGATGTTGATGCTGTTGTACGTTGTCCAGAAGACACGACCATTGTTATCAGACAAGACTATGTCGGAGCTGCCGGTGACGGCAAGATTTGCAGAGGAAAGGTTAGTGGTGATCGGCGCCGCACGGTTAGAAACCCATACCACCGTGCGCTCCGGGATGTCGTTGTACCATATGCCAACATAGTGATGGTTCTTAGTGGAGTTGTACGGGGAGAAGAATCCCAGGGCAAACACCCCATCTTGAGAGACGAGGACACTGCCAGGGGAGAGCGGCTTGCCAGCGACAAGCCGATTATCGGATGAGCAAATAGGCACCGAACTGAATGGCCAAGAAAGAAGCAAAAGAATAGCGTACACAGGAAGGGGAGAATACATTGGCATTCTTGGCCTTCTGCTTGCTTGCAGGATCATGGTGGAGTACAATATCTTTGAGGCGCTTGCAATGAGAATGAGTATGGGGTCACCCGACTAGGGAATATATACACAGTGTATAGAACCAATCAGAGCGCCATGCTGCCTTGGATTGGATACTTGGACCCCAGAGGAATGAAAGAGTGGTTGAGTTGTTCTAAATTTGTTCCGGAAGTTAGGCACCAGCGGTCAGGTCTGTTGAGATTGAAAAGGACATGAGGCGGAAAAAATATGTGCTTCTTAAATGGCGGCTAAGAAATCTAATACCTCACGTCTCGTCCTATGCTAGACCAGATCAACAACATGGTCATTCACTCGTACATCCAAAGTTCTAGAGCCCTTGCCCTTGCCTTTCTTCTTGCTATTGCCTTTCAACAACATGGCCTTTCTTCTTGCTCTTGCCTTCCATGCAAAAGCTACAGATCTGCAAAGAAGTCCGGCGCGAATCCGTTCAATCTCTTGCCCTTGCCTTTCTTCTTGCTCCTCGACCCTGTCCAACAGGACCGCACAAGCAAGGGTAACCATGAGAAACTCTGATGATGCGGTAGTAGCAACAGAGGCATCGGTTGCTTTGATACAAGGCAGGCAGTATGTAGTAGTGTGCTAGTACAAGTACCATGCAACATGTTGAATATCTATTTTGCGGGCGTGCATGTTGCATTACTTGTGCCGGTCGACAAAAAATTTGAAATTTGGTACTCCTATTTTTGAATTCGTATAAACTAGCACAAATGCTCGTGCGTTGCTACA
>NW_021230428.1:0-2146 GCF_002162155.2 Triticum dicoccoides | reverse complement strand
GAGCTAATGATGAAATGCCAGAACCTGACATTTAAGGCGGCGGTCGGCTTTGTTATACCTCTTCGAGCTGAGGAAACTTTTCATTGTCGTCCGATTCCACATTGCTATGCTGTTGTGATGGTGGATGAAATAATGGAGGGATTTGAGGAGCTGGAGTTTGACTTCCCTACAGGTGGAGGGAAGATTTATCTGGAAAAGGCTTTAAGGAATACCTGTCTATGGACAAAGGGGTACATCAAGCTTCCAAACCGGACGCCTCCTCCTTTTTCTCCTCCAGCGCATGAGGGCACTCCGCCTCCTCCTCCTTGTCGGTGTCAAAACCGGCAGATCTCGAGTAGGGGGTCCCGAACTGTGCATCTGAGGATAGAAGGTAACAAGGAGGCAGGGGACACGATGTTTACCCAGATTCGGGCCCTCTTGATGGAGGTAATATCCTACTTCCTGCTTGATTGACTATGATAAGTATAGGGGTTACAAGAGTTGATCTACCTTGAGATCGTAATGGCTAAACCCTAGATGTCTAGCCCGTATGATTGTGATTGCCTCTATGGACTAAACCCTCCGGTTTATATAAGCACTGGAGGGGACTAGGGGTGTACAAAGTCGTTTTACGGAGGAAGGAAACTATTCATCTGGACGCCAAGCTTGCCGTCCACGCAAAGGAGAATCCCATCCAGACACGGGAAGAGGCCTTCTGTCACTACAAGAAATATGTCAACTACTGACCTTCTGTCAGTGACCCTGGAAAAATTAGTCATAGATCTATGACCATTTGAAACCAATTGGTCAAAAGCTGTTCGGGGGGCTCCAAACCCTAAACCATTGCGACCATTTTGGTCAGAAAGGTCATAATTTCCTTACATGAAATGGTCATAAAGCAAACAGTGTTGGTCCGCTGCCTTATTTCTAGTTGTTAACGACCAATATAGATGTTCCTAGCCTTGTAGATTGTGGTGGGTTGTGATGACTAGGCGCCATCTCATCAGTTTTGCCTATGTGTCATGTCCATGTGTCAATTTTTGCCCTAGGTTGTGAAGCAACCTATATTTTAGTTATTCCAAAAATTCCCAAAAAATTCTCATAAATTGTTTGGATCATATCTTCATCAAATATGTAAAAAACCTTCCTTGCCTAGTTCAAAAATAACTCAACAATATTTATTTTCCTATTCTGTTCAGAGCGGCACTTTGTGAAGGAAGTGTTATTTATATATTCTTGATTTCCCTAAAAATTTGTGAAGACATTCTTCTTAGAATATGATCATCCTCAGCAAAAACTCACGCCCATTGGCCATTTGCATTTCCCATACCACTAATCAAACACTTGGCTACTAATTCATGTTTGAGCATAGTTTGGTCTCCTCATGAGAATCTTATGTTATAATTTTCTTCCTAGCACCTACCTGGGGAGTTCCCAACCCACTAGACATGCCTAGGCCTCCCAGAACGCATGGCAACGCCACGGTGATGCGGTGACCACGCGGCGGCATGCGAGCGTATGCGCTCTAGAGTTGGGGCCCTCGGCCACCGTCCAAACCTCGATGTCTCGCCATCAAACCATGTATTTCTGATTAAATAGATACTTATTTACCTAGAAATTATTTTTGGAAAAAATAAAGAGCAAACTATGAGACACCTGCAGTTCAAATTTGACCCGCTTCCAACTGAATCGACGGGAATTTGTCTTTTTCACCAAAGGTGGATCAAAAAATTTGACACCCAACCATTTTTTCAATTGTGCATTATATATGGCCTATTATTTTATAAAATTGATTAGGTCCAATGTTGCAACAAATATATGGTAGGTCCTTCACAAAAAAACTCATTTTGGGCACTCGAAAAAATGGAAAATGAATTTTTCGTCGAAAGAAAATGAAAAGTTCCTTAGGCAACATTGTTTGCCATTCTAAGATGCACCCTTGTGCACGATATGAGGTCATTTGAACAAACTATGCCATGAATGTGGCCATAAGATTGATCATTTGGCTTGAAAGCCATGAATCTTCACACATGATAGCTCATTTCTGAGTACACTTTTTTAAAATAATTACCGTCTTATAAGTTTATTATTTTTCCTGGAAACTAGGACACATATAATGACACAATGCGGAGGTTTTCCAATTTTTGATTTTTTTTTAATTTTTTAT
>NW_021230427.1:0-1342 GCF_002162155.2 Triticum dicoccoides | reverse complement strand
GCAACTCCACCACTTCACGCCGAATTCTATCGCCTATCTTGCCGCGTTTGTGTCCATGTGTGAGAGTTTCCTGGGTTGTCGACCGCATTGGGGTTTGTTCAGGCACATATTCACGTGTCGCTCTCAGACCGTGAAGAAGGCGAGCCTAGGCGACGAAAAAACCCGAGTTGTCCAAATGTGTGGGGGTCTGGGGATCCAGATGAGGAACAAAAGCACCTTCCCAGCCATGACATTTCCCGAGTCAGTCAGAGGCTGGCAGTCGACCTGGTTCTACTGCCAGGATCAGTCGACGCCGGGGCAGTCGAGTGGACTCCCTTAGTTCACCATGGGCCGAGTGAACAAGCCCTCCTCTCTGAAGGTGATTCCGGAGGAGAAAGCTGACGTGAAGATGCTGATAGAGCGTGTAGTTCAGTTGGTTCGGGAGGGAGTGACGGGTATGGATCTCCTGGAGGTTTTTCTTAGGCGTCGTATCCAGCCTCTTCAGTTCCGGAGCCATTGCATGTGGTTTTACTGCGGGACTGAGGATGTGACTCGGGTCAATCCAGAAGTAGTCGATGATGCCACTCTGGAAAGGTGGATGGCCGTTGTTACTGGGAACAAGGATAACCCTCGCGGAGCCAGAAGGATTCCTCCACTCGACTGCCACAGTGATCCAAACAAGGTATGTCTGCTCAACTTCCCATTGTATTCTCGTCTCATTTATTTCTGTTTTCTCTGCCGATCGGTCGACTGATCTTTGTCTTGATGTCTATCAGGCCCTCACTGAGCTGTACTCGATGCCCAATGGAGCACAGGCTCCGACCGAGGAGGGAGAAGCGAGCGGGGCGAGAGCCAGGAGGAGGAGTGGGACTCGGACGCCGCTGAGGATGATGATGATGATGATGACGATGATGATGATGACGATGAGGACGAGGAAGAGGAGGAGGAGGAGGAGGTCGCACCACCGCGCTCGGAAAGGCGGTCGAAACTTGTCCATGACCCTGCGACTGAACGTGGCAAGGGGGTTGCGACTGTTACACAGTCAACCAAGAGCCCTCGGACCACCTCTCCGGTGCCGACTGAAAAGGCGTCGAAGCAGCCCAGGGCGGCCCCGTCAAAGCCGACCAAGCTCCTGCCGAAGATGAAGGTGTCCATCCCCACCATATCAGGGTAATCATGCTGCTTGAGTCTTCTTGTTTTGTGTGAACATTATCTCTGGTTGGCGCTGGAGTTAGTCGACTGACTCTTTGGAGTTGCAGTGCTGCTACTTCTGAAACCTCAGCCCGGGCTGACGACCATGAGATGGAGGACGCAACAACCTCAAAACCTGGTACTATGCTCTTAACACCGTTTCTAGTCGACT
>NW_021230426.1:0-426 GCF_002162155.2 Triticum dicoccoides | reverse complement strand
ATTCTCCCATAAGAGAAAATTATTCCTTCTAAAATAAAACATTAAATTATTCAAAACAACAATTAAGCATGGTTGCTCAATATTTGGCAGATAGAGTGTTGCAAATTATTCAAGGTTGGAAGGAGAAATTACTCTCAATTGCGGGGAAGGACGTACTACTAAAGGATGTTTCTCAAGGCGGCACAATATATGTGATGTCCGTATTCATGACTCCAAAGAAAAATTTCAAAGAATCACGGATGCAACTGCAAAACTGGAACTCCAAAATGCTTTCAAAAATAACATTTTTGGAGCATCAATTTTGTCCACGACTTCCACGGGTGTCATTTTGCAAGCATTGAAAATATTTGCTACAAAAAATCCAACTTTTATTGAATTTTAAAGATTTTACTATTCATCCAAGCTCATATGAGCTCGAGCAGATAC
>NW_021230425.1:0-2534 GCF_002162155.2 Triticum dicoccoides | reverse complement strand
ATTTTGCTGTTGTTTCCTAGTTTCACGTCTGTAGCTTTTATGTTTTTCCATGTACATAACTAGATGATACCCCACGCGTTGCTGCGAGAATTGTTTGCAATATATTTCAGTGACATTTGATGACATGAACATGAGTATTCAGATTAATAAGAGAAAATACATACGATTGTTATATAATCATGCAATATTCATTGAATATAATGAGAACAATATAATTAAAACATCCGAGCCTTTTTGCATGCATGGTTGCATGTTGCGGTGGGGCTTTTCCCATTCATAATTGGTACTTGAGATAAATATGTTAGTGGTGATCAACTACTCAGGTATATATGATACATTGATATCACTTTACAAGAAGATTAGTTAATGTATTTTCCACGGTTCCATATAATTTATTCTATGATTAGTTTTTTAACTTTCACTTTTTAAGTGCCCGTGCGTTGCAACGGGGGCAACTTTATTCTTCTAGTTCAACATTAGTTGTGTCTAACATATACCTATAGGGCACATCAAACGACATTCTTTAACAAGTTGCTAATATACATGAATTTAAGAATTTTCCAAAATCTATAGAATTTTATATCTTGTTGCGACAAACAAAGTGGGCGTTGCTCTTTCTTTATCTCACTTTTGCAGGGCCATGGGGTATCTGCTCGAGCTCATATGAGCTTGGATGAATAGTAAAATCTTTAAAATTCAATAAAAGTTGGATTTTTTGTAGCAAATATTTTCAATGCTTGCAAAATGACACCCGTGGAAGTCGTGGACAAAATTGATGCTCCAAAAATGTTATTTTTGAAAGCATTTTGGAGTTCCAGTTTTGCAGTTGCATCCGTGATTCTTTGAAATTTTTCTTTGGAGTCATGAATACGGACATCACATATATTGTGCCGCCTTGAGAAACATCCTTTAGTAGTACGTCCTTCCCCGCAATTGAGAGTAATTTCTCCTTCCAACCTTGAATAATTTGCAACACTCTATCTGCCAAATATTGAGCAACCATGCTTAATTGTTGTTTTGAATAATTTAATGTTTTATTTTAGAAGGAATAATTTTCTCTTATGGGAGAATTTTTGCTCATCGGGCTAGTCTTGCTGGCCCCCTCTAAGGCCTCATATTTCATTGGCCGAACTTAACACACTATCATCATGATTCTCGAATCTCAGGCTTAGTTGCCTAGATTTGTCACTGATCATCACCTACCATAATGCCAAATATAACTATATTATTTGCAATGTTGGTGATACTCTCACTATAAAAGGAGAAGAATGTGAAATATGCTAACATTCTTGCTTTTGTGTTTGCAAACACTCAACCTTCTTACGAAACTAGTCTATTTCTTCTCTACCCTTTCTTCCTCTAACTTATTTATCACGCCTGACAAATGTGGCGAACTACATACGGATGTATTAACATGGAGAACTTTGCGTCAACAAGCGTCCAGATATAGAGGAAATAGAGTAGAGAAAGATTATCACATCTATAAAGAGGTTAGGGTGAGGTGACGAACAAGTGATAGATGATGCCAGTTGAAATGTAGTGGACATGGCGGGTGGGGCCTGAATTATCCCGAGGAAGGAAAAAGTGATGGTTATGACATTGCAAAGAGAAAAGAGAAATGGATAAACAAGGGGATGAAGAACTGAAATATTGTTCAATGAGCATGTTCCTATATATTGTTGTAGAAAATCAGAAAATACATTGGCATCTTCAAACTTATTACATCATCCGACTCCCAAGTCTGCAAATGCTTAAATTAGACGCATCGAAAGCTTTCTATTTGGTCTAGTGGCCGTTTTTTATTGAGGTCATGCAAAGGTTGGGCCTTCGACACTGGTGGATTGCATGGATAAGTGGACACCTTGCCAGCTCATCAATGCAGATAATAGCGAATGGCACCCCTGGGAAACCGATTTATAGTTGTCGTGGACTTCGCGAGGGTGACCCACTATCCTCCATGTTGTTTATATTGATTACGAAACCATTACAAAAGCTTTTTGAGCGGGCATCTTTGAGTGCATCCTTTCCCCCTTGACAAGCACGGTATGCAACAAAGACTGTCCATCTTTGCTAATGACGTGACAATAATTTTGAAGCCAATTATGATGGATTTGAGAGGCTGCTCTTCGATCTTGGCGGCCTTTGGGATGGCCTTGGGGCTGCAAGTGAATCTGTGGAAAAGTGCAGCCATTCCCATTAGGTGCTCTCCGGATCAAATTCTGATGGTCAGTAACATGCTATGTTGCTCGATTGGGAGATTTCCTTGCAAGTATCTTGGATTTCCGTTAACCATTAGGAAATCGTCAATTGCACAACTTCAAGGCCTGATGGATCAACTAGCAAACTGCCTTCAGAGTTGGCGGGCGCCAACACTAGAGTGGGAGATTTTTGCTCATTCAGTCAGTTTTGTGCGTAATGCCAATGATGGCTTTGTACCTACCTATGGAAATGGTGGGTGCCCTAAATAAAACAATAAAAATGTTTCCTTTGGTAAGGCAAAGCGGAGGCAAACAAGGGTAAATGTGCGGTCGCTT
>NW_021230424.1:0-1414 GCF_002162155.2 Triticum dicoccoides | reverse complement strand
TCATCAAAATAGACTACCACAAATCGTCCAATGAAAGCACGTAAAACTTCGTTCATTAGTCTCATGAAAGTACTAGGCGCATTAGTTAACCCAAAAGGCATGACTAACCACTCATATAATCCAAACTTAGTTTTAAATGCTGTTTTCCATTCATCCCCCAATTTCATACGAATTTGATGGTATCCACTATGCAAATCAACTTTGGAGAATATTGTAGAGCCACTCAATTCATCAAGCATATCATCTAGCCTAGGAATAGGATGACGATAACGAATAGTAATATTATTAATGCCTCTACAATCAACACACATACGCGATGTACCATCCTTTTTCGGCACTAGAATAATAGGAACAGCACAAGGACTAAGGGATTCGCGTATATAACCTTTGTCGAGAAGCTCTTGTACTTGACGCATAATCTCCTTCGTCTCCTCTGGATTGGTACGGTATGGCGCACGGTTTGGCAGTGAAGCACCAGGAATTAAGTCGATCTGATGCTCAATCCCTAGAATAGGTGGTAATCCCGGTGGCACGTCTTGTGGAAAGACGTCAGCGAACTCTTGCAAAATGTTAGTGATAGCAGGAGGCAAAGAGGAAGGCACGTCCTCGAATGAAAATAATGCCTCTTTGCACACAAAAGCATAGCAAACAGATTTGCTGAAATCTAGCTCATCAATATCAGATTTGGTGGCAAATAAACATGCACTTTTCAATTTAATTTCAGAAGCAACACTAGATGGTTTATTATTAGGCTTCATTTGTTGCTCAAATTCTTTTGCCACAATCTGATTTTCACTCTTATTCTTCTCTTGTTTTGCTTTATTAGCTCTATTAATATCATCTTTCAAAATAGAATCAGGAGTCATAGGAAGCAAAGTAATATTTTTATCCTTATGAACAAGAGTATACTGATTGTTTCTACCATGGTGTACAGAAATTTTATCAAATTGCCATGGTCTACCAAGTAATAAGGAACATGCTTGCATAGGTACCACATCACAATCAACATAATCAGCATATGTAGATATACTAAAATGCACACGAACAGTACGTGTTACCTTAACCTTGCCGCTGTTGTTGAACCATTGGATGTAGTAAGGATGTGGATGTGGTCTTGTGGTGAGAGAAAGCTTCTCCACCATCTCCATGCTAGCCAAGTTGTTGCAGCTCCCTCCATCTATGATGACGCGCACAGAACGTTCTTTCACAACTCCCTTGGTTGTAACAATGGTATTGATGTCCTCATCACTAGGTGAATGAACCTCAGTTGGAGGGGCATGCATTCATAGCTTAGGATTCCCTTCGTGCCGACACGAGGGAGGAGGGTGGCTGCTAGCTACTTCGCACTTTGCTAGGTGAACCTCGGTTGGGGGGGGAGGGGGCATGCATTCATAGCTTAGGATTCCCAATTCGT
>NW_021230423.1:0-1416 GCF_002162155.2 Triticum dicoccoides | reverse complement strand
ATTAGGCCAACTTAGGCCAAAAGCCTAAGCTTGGGGAGTACGTATTTCTCACCGACTTTACATTCATGTTCACACGCTAGTCGTCGGTGCTCATACTCTTTCATTGTATTATCCATGCTAGTTTAAATTTCTTTTTCTAGTTTTCTTCTTGTGTGTTTGATAAACTTTAAGAAAAACCAAAAAAAATTAGTTAGTTTAATTTCCATGCTTGTAGTAGAAATTAAAATGAAAACCCAAAAAGATTTCTAGTTCTTCTTTTTATTTGTTAGGAGCTTTCCCGTGTAAATAGTTTTATTTTATTTTCTTTCTTTTGGGGGTTGAGAAGACCATATTGAAAATGCTCAGTGGCTCTTATATGCATGATTGTTTATTTAAGTTAGAGCCCATATTACTTGTCTTCTCTCTTGAGTTGAATGCTTGCAGATTCCAGCTTAGTCCAATGCACGTGCACTCTTATTATTATACACATCGTTCGGTCGTGCAAGTGAAAGGCAATAATGATGATATATGATGGACTTATTGGGATGAGAAAAGCTGATATGAACTCGACCTCTCTTGTTTTTGTAAATATGATGATTCATCGTCCCTGAGTCAGCTATTATGAAGTAAACATATTTGCAATGACATTTAGAGATTATAGTTGCTTGTGCCATGCTTGATTAGCTATGAGTCATAATGGTTTACCTTGCGTGCCAACATGCTATTAGAATGATTATGATGTGGTATAATAGGATGGTATCCTCCTTTGAATGTATTAAGTGACTCGACTTGGCACATGTTCACGCATGTAGTTGAATCAAATCAACATAGCCTTCATGACATTTATGTTCATGGTGGATTATATCCTACTCATGTTTGTACTCGGTGTAAACTAAATTTAATGCATGTTTACGACTGTTGTCGCTCTCTCAGTTGGTCGCTTCCCAGTCTTTTGCTAGCCTTCACCTGTACTAAGCGGGAATACTGCTTGTGCATCCAAACTCCTTAAACCCCAAAGTTGTTCCATATGAGTCCACCATACCTACCTATATGCGGTATTTACCTACCGTTCCAAGTAAATTTGTATGTGCCAAACTCCAAACCTTCAAATGAAATTCTGTTTTGTATGCTCGAGAAGCCCATGTTTCAACTAGGGCTGCCTATATCTTCCATGCTAGGTGGGTTATTCTCACGAGGAGTGGACTCCGCTCCTCATTCACGAGAAAGGGCCGGTAACCAGGATGCCCAGTCCCATGATCCAAAAAGATCAAAGCAAATCAAAATAATTAAACAAAACTCCCCTAGGGCTATTGTATGTTGGAGGCACTCGTTGTTTCGAGCAAGCCATGGATTGATGCTTGTTGGTGGTTGGGGGAGTATAAACTTTTACCATTCTGTTTGGGAACTGCCTATAATGCATGTAGGATGGAAGATACA
>NW_021230422.1:0-406 GCF_002162155.2 Triticum dicoccoides | reverse complement strand
CCAAACCCACTTTCATCAACATAATCATCATAAATAGGAGGCATGCTATCATCATAATAACTTTTCTCATCAAAACTTGGGGGACACACTACTGGAATTAGCTTATTTGCCGTCTGCAAGTTCTTTGCCGTCGGCTGGCTAACGGCAAAGAAGGTCTTTGTCGTCCGCTTACAAAAAGTGGACGGCAAAGAACTGGCTGATGGCAAAGAAGATCTTTGCCATCAGCCAGTTCTTTGCCATCAGCTGGCGGACGGCAAAGAGGGAGGTGGGCCCCACTAACGAGCAGTTTAAAAAAACTAATGGCCACCTCTTTGTCGTCTGCTAGCAGACGACACAGAGGCAAAAGGCGGACGGCAAAGGGGGCGGACGGCAAAGAAATAACCTAACGTTAGGTTAACTAACGGCT
>NW_021230421.1:0-1063 GCF_002162155.2 Triticum dicoccoides | reverse complement strand
ATCAGACATAGGCTCGAAGTGCCTATCCCATAAACCACGCACGTCGCCTGGCTCACAGTGCACCAAAATTGTTGCAAAGAGCCTCCTGAGCGAACATGGCATCGCCCACTGCTCTGCCTCGGTAAGACAGTCGTCGAGCGTGTTATCTGCCTCGATGAGTCCCAACCTTTCGGTAGCCTCTCTAAAGCTGCCGCATAGCCTACCGTCCACAGTGAGCAGGTCCTCATAGGATGTCTTGCCAGCAACATGGTTTAGCAGCACACGCAAATAGTATCGCTCCCCCTCTGCAGGATTGGCAGACACAATTTGACCTATCTGATAACGCTCCACCTGCTCTTTCCAATACTTCTTACCCTTCTGCCATGTGAACCTTCCAGGAAAATCCTTGCACAATATATTCCTAGCCCACGGGTGGTTTTGGTTAGCTTTGAAATACTCTGTCAACATGGATTTGGAAGCATTCTCAGAGGCGACTACGTCGGTCAAGTGAGCTTGCTCATTGAATGCCACCCTGTGCATATTCGGGAGATGAAGAGGCAACTGTAGGACAGGCGGGTCATTGGCACACAAGGGGAAGCCAAATATCCTCCACATCGCCTCTGGAGGAGTAACCCACCTCGCGTCTACGTATCTTTTGATCTCATCAATATTACCATCGGCGTCGGGCTGGTCGATGCTGAAAGAAGCCCTATCATGGCCCTTGTATATGTACTTGTAAAGGTATTTGACGGCCTTTATGCTAGAGCAAACCTCAACGTTGATGTGGCAATTGAACATCTACTGAAGGTAAGGGTTATACGGCACAACCCATCTGTTGTCCAATATTTTACTCCGGACCTTAGCCTGCCGACCATATCTCGACGACGATAAACTGGGTATGAGTCCTTGCCCTGTGCTGTGTTTTCATTGAACGGCCGCGGGTATCTGCACTTGCACTCGTTCTGTTGCATGCACACATTTTTTGGGTTGAGAGCACCGCATGGTCCGTGCATCATATGTTTCACCACCAAGGCGTGGAGTTCAGGATAGTTCTGCTTATCTGGGAGCTCGGCAGAAATGAGCC
>NW_021230420.1:0-625 GCF_002162155.2 Triticum dicoccoides | reverse complement strand
ACTTCCAGATTTGTGAGAGGCCGCCTACGCAAGATTTGACGGTATGCTAGACCCCGGAGGCCGCCGGCCATAGTCGTAGACGTGCGAAGAGCAATCCGCGTAGAGGGAAGTGTTCAGATACTTGTCCATCACAAAAAAATTATGAAAAATTACCATCAGTCCTATAGCACATGTGCCCACGTTGTGTAAAAAACTCATGATTTTATCGCGCTCCAAGTATTTAATAATATTCACGCTGCATCGTTACCGCAGAACGTCTACTACCGTTTCATTGCCGTCCGTGAGGGGGGGCCACAACCCGGAGACGCGTGCCGCCTCTTCGGACATGCCACAACACCACCCGCATGTATGAGGGCCCGGTACGACGCTCCGGTGGCATTGCTACCCCCCAGGGCCCCCGTCCAGGCTAACCCTGTAGCGTTTGACCACGGGATCTAGCCCTTTGACTTTGCACGGACGCGCTTTGACCAGTGGACCTCTCCACCCAGTTGTGTTAGGTCGGCCCAGAGGAAAACTTTGGAGCAACATCCGGGCCAAACCCACAGCTACATCCACTCCGTGTAGACCCGACGCGTCCGTTTCCCCCCTCCAGGTGCCGGCGGCGGCGGCGTCCGTGAGGGGGGGG
>NW_021230419.1:0-890 GCF_002162155.2 Triticum dicoccoides | reverse complement strand
ACGATGATGGAGATCATGATGATGGAGATCATGGTGTCATGCCGGTGAAGAAGATGATCATGGAGCCCCGAAGATGGAGATCAAAGGAGCTATATGATATTGGCCATATCATGTCACTACTATATATAATTGCATGTGATGTTTATTATGTTTATGCATCTTGTTTACTTAGAACAGCGGTAGTAAATAAGATGATCCGTCATAATAATTTCAAGAAGGTGTTCCCCCTAACTGTGCACTGTTGCTAAAGTTTGTCGTTTCGAAGCACCACGTGATGATCGGGGGTGATAGATTCCTACGTTCACATACAATGGGTGTAAGACAGTTTTACACATGCAAAACACTTAGGTTAACTTGACGAGCCTAGCATGTACAGACATGGCCTCGGAACACAGAGACCGAAAGGTCGAACATGAGTTGTATGGAAGATATGATCAACATGGAGATGTTCACCGATGATGACTAGTCCGTCTCACGTGATGATCGGACACGGCCTAGTCGACTCGAATCGTGTAACACTTAGATGACTAGAGGGATGTCAAATCTGAGTGGGAGTTCATTAAATAATTTGATTAGATGAACTTAATTATCATGAACTTAGTATAAAATCTTTGCAAAATATGTGTTGTAGATCAAATGGCCAACGCTCATGTCAACATGAACTTCAACGCGTTCCTAGAGAAAACCAAGCTGAAAGATGATGGCAGCAACTATACGGACTGGGTCCGGAACCTAAGGATCATCCTCATAGCTGCCAAGGAAGCATATGTCCTAGAAGGACCGCTAGGTGAAGCACCCGTCCCAGAGAACCAAGACGTTATGAACGCTTGGCAGTCACGTGCTGATGATTACTCCCTCGTTCAGTGCGGCATGCTTTACAGCTTAGAACC
>NW_021230418.1:0-898 GCF_002162155.2 Triticum dicoccoides | reverse complement strand
CATGCTTTACGGCTTAGAATCGGGACTTCAACGACGTTTTGAACGTCATGGAGCATATGAGATGTTCCAGGAGTTGAAGTTAATATTTCAAGCAAATGCCCGGATTGAGAGATATGAAGTCTCCAATAAGTTCTATAGCTGCAAGATGGAGGAGAACAGTTCTGTCAGTGAGCATATACTCAAAATGTCTGGGTATAATAATCACTTGATTCAATTGGGAGTTAATCTTCCGGATGATTGCGTCATCGACAGAATTCTCCAATCACTGCCACCAAGCTACAAGAGCTTCGTGATGAACTATAATATGCAAGGGATGAACAAGACTATTCCCGAGCTCTTCGCAATGCTGAAAGCTGCGGAGGTAGAAATCAAGAAGGAGCATCAAGTGTTGATGGTTAACAAAACCAGTAGTTTCAAGAAAAAGGGAAAAGGGAAGAAGAAGGGGAACTTCAAGAAGAACGGCAAGCAAGTTGCTGCTCAAGAGAAGAAACCCAAGTCTGGACCTAAGCCTGAAACTGAGTGCTTCTACTGCAAGCAGACTGGTCACTGGAAGCGGAACTGCCCCAAGTATTTGGCGGATAAGAAGGATGGCAAGGTGAACAAAGGTATATGTGATATACATGTTATTGATGTGTACCTTAATAGAACTCGCAGTAGCACCTGGGTATTTGATACTGGTTCTGTTGCTAATATTTGCAACTCGAAACAGGGACTACGGAATAAGCAAGCACTGGCAAAGGACGAGGTGACGATGCGCGTGGGAAACGGTTCCAAAGTCGATGTGACCGCAGTCGGCACGCTACCTCTACATCTACCTTCGGGATTAATATTAGACCTAAGTAATTGTTATTTGGTGCCAGCGTTGAGCATGAACATTATATCTGGATCTTGTTTAATG
>NW_021230417.1:0-385 GCF_002162155.2 Triticum dicoccoides | reverse complement strand
GGTGAGCCAGTCTCCCACTCGGGGGCTTATAACTGCCCAAAGATTCGCCTTAAATATCCAAAGTGATAAAAATCCTACCGAGTGGAGAGCAAACCTCCCACTCGGAGGCTTAGCTGCAGCCCAGTGCTCGCCTAAGTAATAGAAATCCTACCGAGTGGAGAGCAAACCTCCCACTCGGGGGCTTAGCTGCAGCCCAGTGCTCGCCTAAGTAATAGAAATCCTACCGAGTGGAGAGCAAACCTCCCACTCGGGGGCTTAGCTGCAGCCCGGTGCTCGCCTAAGTAATAGAAATCCTACCGAGTGGAGAGCAAACCTCCCACTCGGGGGCTTAGCTGCAGCCCAGTGCTCGCCTAAGTAATAAAAATCCTACCGAGTGGAGAGCAAA
>NW_021230416.1:0-1376 GCF_002162155.2 Triticum dicoccoides | reverse complement strand
TTTGTATGCTCTGAATGTTGGGTCATGAGACTCATGTTTGTAATATCTCGCTCCTCGGAGCCTATTGAATAAATACTTGAGTCGTAGAGTCATGTTGTGATGCCATGTTGTGTTTGCACATATCGAGCATATTGTGTGTATGTTATTGAAATGCTTGGTATGTGCGGGATCTGACTATCTAGTTGTTTATCTTTAGTAGCCTCTCTTACCGGGAAATGTCTCCTAGTGCTTCCACCGAGCCATGGTAGCTTGCTACTGCTCCGGAACACTTAGGCTGGCCGGCATGTGTCCTTCTTCGTTCCTGTGTCTGTCCCTTCGGGGAAATGTCACGCGATGAATACCGGAGTCCTGTTAGCCCGCTACAGCCCGGTTCACCGGAGTCCTGCTAGCCCAGTGCTACAGCCTGGATTCACTCGTTGATGACCAACACGTTCGTTGCTGGGTCATGAATGTCTGTCCCTGTAAGTCTGTGCCACTTTGGATTTACGACTAGCCATGTCAGCCCGGGCTCCTTATCATATGGGTGCTAGCGACACTCTCATATACGTGTGCCAAAAGGCGCAAACGGTCCCGGGCAAAGGTAAGACGACACCCGTGGGATACCGTGCGTGAGGCCGCAAAGTGATATGAGGTGTTACATGCTAGACCTATGTGGCATCGAGTCGGGGTCCTGACAGCGTTGGTATCAGAGCTTGACTGCCTGTAGGATTACCAAGCCAAACTGGTCGAAGTTGAGTCTAGAAATTCTTTAGTTATATAAGGGAATTGATTGTGGGATGGAACGTAAGGCTCTTTTTACTCCTTATACCTCATGGCCTTCTGATCTGAGTCAACCTCTTCTCTTCTACGGGGATTAAGAAATAGGCTATCTCTTCTTTCTATCACGATCACGTGTTACTAATCCGTAGACTTATAGAATTGTTGGATTTAAGCTTGAGTTCAGTTCCTACGACTTCCGTATGTTAATTATTGATCTCGAGACCTTGATATTGTGCTTCTGAGTGGTTATGCCACCATTTTTGTGAATGTCTCAAATCTTTTCTGAGCATTTACAGCCGTTATGCTGTCCGAGTCATCCCAGGTTTCTAAATAGTCTGATGCATTTGCAAAATCCTTTCCCTCTGGTTTCGATGTTCCTTTATGCCAGCTCAATCACACTAATTGTTGAGTTGAGGTATTCTATTGCCTTGACATTTATGTTGGAGTTACTATTATGACCCTAGGTGTTTTAGGGAGTCACCTAGTAATCTAGCAATGCTTTGTGTTCCCAGTGTGAAGATTCTGGCCATCATTCTCGAAAGCATCTCGTGGTGCTACTTAGGAGTAGGTATTCTATTCCTGGGTTCTTGAACCCGAGATTCACTCTACTTACTTCA
>NW_021230415.1:0-2499 GCF_002162155.2 Triticum dicoccoides | reverse complement strand
GGCGCTCCACCTCGTGAGCTCCGCTGGTCAAGCACCGCCCATCCCCGACCTCCCTCACTGCCTCGTCGTGGCGTCGGAGCGAGTCAACTCCCGAGCACGGCTAGGACGGAGCGACATGGCTGAGCAGGTCCTGGAGACGGTGTAGCGAGCAGAGCACGGCAGAGCAGTGCGTCAAGCGTTGGAGCCGGCAGCGGGGCGAACAGAGCACTACAGGGGAGAAGGACCCGATTGATTTTTAGATTTAATTTTTAGGGTCCTTTGTGTTAATTTCCAGGACTATTCTATAGCTTTAGTTTTTTCGGGGTCATGTTTGCATTTTGTACTGCAATGTCATGGAATGAAAGCACTAAACATGGCCGATCCTTTGCCTGTTAAAAGAAGAAGAAACGTGTGTTGACCGCATCCCTCGGGAACAACACTGATGTGTTTTTTTTAATTTGATCCCTTCTTTTGTCGTATGTGATATATGAGGCTGACGGCAAAGACACAAATAGCTGACGGTAAAGATATAGTCAGGCTGACGGCAAAAATACTTCTATTTGCCGTCTGTGATTTCTAAGGATGCCGGCGAAGTAGATTTGCCTGATGGCAAAGTCTTTGCCGTCTGTTTCAAGAAAAGCTGACGGCAAAGTATTCTTTGCCGACTTATCTTTGCCGTCTGACTTTGCCGTCTGCTTCCTGACGGCAAACTCTTTGCCGTCTGGATTTAGGCCTTTGCCGTCTGTGATCCATAGACGGCAAATTACCTGTTTCCTGTAGTGGATGTTCCTTTTTGATTTCTACCTCTGCTGACTTCAGCATTGAAAATACTTCAGGAATAGTTTTCACCATCCCCTGCATATTGTAGTTTATCACAAAGCTCTTGTAGCTCGGTGGGAGCGCCTGAAGGATTCTGTCAATGACCGCCTGGTCCGGGAGGTTAATGTCCAGCTGGGACAGGCGGTTGTGCAACCCAGACATTTTGAGTATGTGCTCACTGACAGAACTATTTTCCTCCATCTTACAACTATAGAACTTGTCGGAGACTTCATATCTCTTGACCCGGGCATGAGCTTGGAAAACTATTTTCAGCTCCTCGAACATCTCATATGCTCCGTGTTGCTCAAAACGCTTTTGGAGCCCCGGTTCTAAGCTGTAAAGCATGCCGCACTGAACGAGGGAGTAATCATCATCACGTGACTGCCAAGCGTTCATAACGTCTTGGTTCTCTGGGATGGTGCTTCACCTAGCGGTCCTTCTAAGACATATGCTTTCTTGGCAGCTATGAGGATGATCCTCAGGTTCCGGACCCAGTCCGTATAGTTGCTGCCATCATCTTTCAGCTTGATTTTCTCTAGGAATGCGTTGAAGTTCATGTTGACATGAGCGTTGGCCATATGATCTACAAGACATATTTGCAAAGGTTTTAGACTATGTTCATGATAATTAAGTTCATCTAATCAAATTATTTAATGAACTCCCACTCAGATTAGACATCCCTCTAGTCATCTAAGTGTTACATGATCCGAGTCGACTAGGCCGTGTCCGATCATCACGTGAGATGGACTAGTCATCATCGGTGAACATCTCCATGTTGATCGTATCTTTCATATGACTCATGTTCGACCTTTCGGTCTCTTGTGTTCTGAGGCCATGTTTGTACATACTAGGCTCGTCATGTTAACCTAAGTGTTTTGCATGTGTAAATCTGTCTTACACCCATTGTATGTGAACGTTAGAATCTATCACACCCGATCATCACATGGTGCTTCGAAACAACGAACTGTTGCAATGGCGCACAGTTAGGGGGAACACTTTCTTGAAATTATTACAAGGGATCATCTTATTTACTACCGTCGTTCTAAGTAAACAAGATGCAAAAACATGATAAATATCACATGCAATCAAATAGTAGTGACATGATATGGCCAATATCATATAGCTCCTTTGATCTCCATCTTTGGGGCTCCATGATCATTTTCGTCACTAGCATGACACCATGATCTTCATCATCATGATCTCCATCATCGTGTCTCCATGAAGTTGCTCGCCAACTATTACTTCTACTACTATAGCTAACGGTTTAGCAACAAAGTAAAGTAATTACATGGCGTTAAATCATTGACATGCAGGTCATACAATAATTAAGATAACTCCTATGGCTCCTGCCGGTTGTCATACTCATCGACATGCAAGTCGTGATTCCTATTACAAGAACATGATCTCATACATCACAATATATCATTCATCATTCATCACAACTTTTGGCCATATCACATCACAAAGCGATTGCTGCAAAAACAAGTTAGACGTCCTCTAATTGTTGTTGCATCTTTTACGTGGCTGCAATAGGGTTCTAGCAAGAACGTTTTCTTACCTACAAAAAAGCCACAACGTGATTTGTCAACTTCTATTTACCCTTCATAAGGACCCTTTTCATCGAATCCGCTCCAACTAAAGTGGGAGAGACAGACACCCGCTAGCCACCTTATGGAACTAGTGCATGTCAGTCGATGGAAC
>NW_021230414.1:0-1746 GCF_002162155.2 Triticum dicoccoides | reverse complement strand
TCTCTTCTATTCGGGTTAAATGATTTTGCTAAAAACAAAACTAACTATAGGTTCTCGCAAGTACTTTCTCCCAGAGAGCCCCTTGTTACCGTTGACCGCCTGCTGCACTAGAAGATTCCGAAGATACTCTACGATGTGCTCTCGAGACTATGTGCCATTGCTTTTGCAATTCACTTCCATCGATAAATCCCTCTGGATAACTACTTACACCTATCGTTCATATTGTCATCCCCAGTTGCTCTTGTTATTACAAGATGTCCTGAAATACTCTTCGATATTTCGAGAATTCTTTATGCTTACTGCCCTGCAGTTCCTTGCTGCATGAATACCCTACGCTTAATTACTTGCGCTTGCCGAGTATCCGTTTGTCCAAAGTTGTTCATGTGTTTCACAAAAATACATTCAAATACTACCCGATCTTCCGAAAATCCTGATTAGCCTATTTCTCTTGAAATTCTTGCTTACTTGCATTATGGTTAATCACATAAGTCTCGTAGTCTTAATGGCATCCCTTGTCATTATCATTTTGAGTCTGTTGACTCAATATGTTTGCGAATACACGCAATCATCATTGATCCTTATAAATTACCTTTCCGACTGAGCTGCCATTCTTTTAACTGGAATTGGTTCTCGACCAATCCAATTGCCGTTGATTGTACCCTAAGGCTATTCAACTTATCCATCCCTAATCAGAGCATTGCTTCTGATCCTTCGATTTGGATTCATAATTCCTTTGCATTTATGCTTCGAATTAGTCAGATGATTCTATAACCTGATGCATTTGCATTCTTTCCTTTTCTGGTTGAGTAGCGATACTCACATCAGATCCTTTGTGGACCGTCAAGTCCTTTGTTGGATTATTATCCGAAAGTATCCTTCATATTCAAATAACCTTGTGAGCCTTTCCACGGATATATAAAGCCTTGTTAATTTGTATCCTCTGTTTTCTCAACCATGCTCTGTTCTCGAGCTGGTGGTATTTACTATTGAAGCTTGTGGTATATGTTTCCACGATACCCTAACGGGTTGAACCTATGCATTCCTTAATATGTGTGAACTCGAAAGTTTTCACGAGTCATACTCTTCTGGTATTTTGCTAGATAAAACTTCAACACTACAACTTCTTCGAAAGTGAGAGGTGAATGGAAGGTTATACATTGAAGAAGTGGGAGTCGACCTTGAACTTTGTGTTCATGCCCATGGACACGATGTGAGACCTACCATAGAAGCTTCTTGTTATAATAACTATTTCGTTGATATAATATCATCTGGTATCTGTGAATTGATCCTATGCAATCGTGGTTCCGACCCTATTTTCTCTTTGATCCCATTTCTCGGGCAAGCTAAAGCATTTGTCTTTTGCAAGTCGATACACCAGTCCAACCTCTACCTTGATCTACCCTCGGGTATCTCGAGAATATCTAAGAACTGTGTTGCTTCTTATGAGTCCTCATCAACTATTATTTCTCACTGATTCCAATTTTCTCGGGTTCTGGGTTGTCGTCAATCAAGAACACCGATTCCGCATTTTGGTTTGATAACCCTAAGTAATTTCCGTTGCTTACGAGTTTATTAATCCTTTAAGTCTTTCCTAGCCTGATCGGCTGTATCGTTATCGTGCTAAATCTTAACCGTGCTACCTGGTCCTTCTTTCCGTAGCATAATTTTCGATGATGAGCTAAGCTTACGTCGCTCTTCCTCGTCATATCATTTCGCCTTGAACAACAAGCTAGATTTCGAGTTTGT
>NW_021230413.1:0-715 GCF_002162155.2 Triticum dicoccoides | reverse complement strand
CACTAATCATGCACGCAAATGTGTACGATCAAGATCAGGGACTCACGGGAAGATATCACAACACAACTCTAAAACATAAATAAGTCATACAAGCATCATAATACAAGCCAGGGGCCTCGAGGGCTCGAATACAAGTGCTCGATCATAGACGAGTCAGCGGAAGCAACAATATTTGAGTACAGACATAAGTTAAACAAGTTGCCATAAGATGGCTAGCACAAACTGGGATACAGATCGAAAGAGGCACAGGCCTCCTGCCTGGGATCCTCCTAACTACTCCAGGTCGTCCTCAGCGGGCAGCACGTAGTAGTAGGCACCTCCAGTGTAGTAGGGGTCGTCGTCGACGGTGGCGTCTGGCTCCTGGACTCCAGCATCTGGTTGCGACAACCAGAAAGGAAGGAAAAGGGGAAAAAGGGGGGAGAAAGCAACCGTGAGTACTCATCCAAAGTACTCGCAAGCAAGGAACTACACTACATATGCATGGGTATATGTGTAAAGGGCCATATCAGTGGACTGAACTGCAGAATGCCAGAATAAGAGGGGGATAGCTAGTCTTATCGAAGACTACGCTTCTGGTCACCTTCGTCTTGCAACAGGCAGAAGAGGGTAGGTCGAAGTCCTCCAAGTAGCATCTCCAAGTAACATCTCATAGCATAATCCTACCCGGCGATCCCCTCCTCATATCCCTGAGGTAGAGCGACCACCGGTTGTATCT
>NW_021230412.1:0-2982 GCF_002162155.2 Triticum dicoccoides | reverse complement strand
CATCTTCATCATCGCGAACATGGCAACTGTTCTTTTTTCTTGTCATGCATCGTACCGATGCCCGCGTACTGCTCTAGTAGTGGCAGCAACAACCCTGCAGAAATGAGTTGATTGTACTCTGCTGCATCCCAAGGGGCCGTTTCCGGCCTTTGAAAAAACCATGGATCAATGTCGTCTTCGTAATTCATTCTTCCGTTTTTTTCTGCCAATGTGTTTTCAGTCACTGCATGAACAAGAACGAATCAACAATCCGCAAAATGCTTTCTTGCTGTTTGCACGTAGAAGATTAAACGACAATCTTATCACATTTCGTGCGTAGACAACCAACACATCATGGCAAGTAGGACATGCACATTCGTTCTCTTTTCTGAAATCTGGGTGCCAGCTATCATTTTGAGCGATGGCAAGCAACAAGATAATATGGTAGCAGCTAACGTCAACGATAGGTGGCAACTGATGTTAGATACAAGTGGCAATTATTTTTCCTACATCCCTATGCCAAATTTCTCTTTCTAACTCCCTTTTCTTAGTGATTCCTACACATCCTTCATTACCAACTACTCGCACCAAGCCAACCGAGAAGCTTAGCTCAACTCTAGCATAGTACATAGCAGATCTTGCGTATGTTGGTGGGAAAATGCGAATACACACAAATCCGTGGAGTATTTGTCCTGATAGCATGGATCCAGTCGCCATCTTCGTGGGCAAATTTGCAATTTCAAATTTCTGGACAGTAGAAGGACGAGAAACAGAAGGAGATCGGAGAAACACCTGTTTTTAGCTCGTTGTCTTTGGAGGGCGGGGTTGGGGGGGGGGGTTAGCGGTGGGAAGGCGCTATGGATTTGCTCTGGTTGCCATGGCAATCAGAGAAGGAACGCGATGGAGGTAGGGGATCGAGAGGTAGGAGACGACGCGGTGAGTCGGACTGGGGATCGAAAGGAGGCCGGGACGACTGGCGTGCTGGGTCGTGCGGGCAGCGAGGTCGTTTGCCTGGACGTGTGGGCGATTTTGCCACACACCGGACGTGCTTTGCTGTGGCTGCATACGCTCGGACGCGGTCGTGCGGACGGGGTCGTCTTCGTGCCACACAGGGCGTGCGGCACAATCACCCGATACACCACACGTGTGACAGTTATCAGCGTCTTTTTTTTTGAGAAATGGCTCATGGATAGACGAAGAGACGTGGACAACCTGCCTGTTCAGGTTCTCCTTTTTCCGAGGGAATGTTGTTCAGGTATGAATGGTTGTATGTTTTGCACGTGGACTGGACCTGGGCCTTCTATCATATAGGGCCCAATCTCGGACAGAAACTGCAGCTATATTCTGCCGAGCAGCGGCCCGCGAAACGGTAGTTCGTACGTGTCTAACAACCTGGACGACCGAGCGACTCCTGCGCATTCATACGCATGATCCGACGGCTCAGAGCTTTAAAACATTGCAGGGGCTCCTAGCTAGCTGAGTTATACTATTTAGTAATAGCCGCTGATAGAACTAAAGGATCTCTGCTTTATCTTCATCTTCATTCGCACAAACAGTACCATTGGATCTTTGCAACTCTGAAATTATGTTCATACGTTGGCCCTGTTTGACTTGTGCATGGAAGAGTCTTGTGTTGTGGTCACCCTCACAGAGCCAAGGCACCCTAGAATGTTGCCGCATCCATATCTCCTCCTGTCGAAGAGCCTCTCTTAATTTAAGTACAATTTTCTTCTCTTCATGGGAGGGTCCTCGCCCGACAGATTGGCAACGCAACTTGTCAAGACGTTTCTGAAGTTGTCGTACTGTCCTGGCTAGACAGTCGATTAGGAGACACCGCTGGAGGCAGCTGACTAGCTGAGATAATTTTGCAATGATGAAACAGTGATCTGACTCAGCTGCACATACATGTCGTACTCTAATTATTACTAAACTTGTACATCTGTCGGATCCCCTCAGTGGCAAAGGCCCGGTCCAAACGGGCTTTAACATTCGCACCTCCAGCTTGCCGATTGTCCCATTATAGGGTACACCTGACCAGCCAAGTTCTTGGAAGGAGCAGTCATCCATCAGATCACGAAACGTCGCATCTGCCACTCTGGTCTCGCCGAGTTGCTGAAATGTTCGTTGCCATATAGCGTCTCATTGAAGTCTCCCATGCACAACCATTCATTGTGGGGCAAGGTATGCAATGTACAAAGGAAGCGCCAGCTATAATGCCGATCTTCAGCTCTTGGGGCTCCGTAGAACCCCCTAAATCTCCAATCATCCACAGATTGATCATAACTCAAGTGGAGGCATGTGGCCATATACAATTCTCATAGTAGAATTCTTTTCAAACAGTATAATCATAGATGCTCACATACATGTACATATAATTTTTTCCTCGAAAAACTAGGAGCCCTTGTGAAGCGATTAGGGTTTTCAGTGACGATGGCGGCGCTCGTTTTGATTGCTCTCGTCGACGGTGCACATCATGGTGACTAGCGATGGCCTCGGCGTCTGACCAAGAGCGAGGCAAGGGTTCGCTCTCGCCCAGGACGGCAAGGACGCGCATGGAGGAAGCAATGGGAAAGTTAGATCTCCCCGAGGAGGAAGCAACACCGCTTGTGCTTAATGATATTGAGGAGGGGGCAAAGCAACAGTGGGCTCTAGCGGGGAAGGTTCTGCACCGGCACCCGCTGCACATATTTCTTTTTTGGAAAAGGAGGATGACCTCCGGCCTCTGCATCTGGGAGATGCGTGCAGCCATTTTATTAATTATTTTCGAGGACCTTACAAAGTAGAACAACAATATGTCTGAATCCGCCATCTTGACAACATCTGCCGCTACTCCTATCCAAATGATGAAGGGGTGCAAGCTTGGCCACATACCCAAACCTTTCACCTAAGCCTAACATCTAATGCCGGAGGCCCCAACCGAGCCATCTGCCAGGTCCAGGCTCAAATCGGTCCGACACAGTCACGTGTGTCGTCGCCGCCATCTTCCATTGGTCCATCTTCAGA
>NW_021230411.1:0-1024 GCF_002162155.2 Triticum dicoccoides | reverse complement strand
GATCTCAGATGCTGATGAGATAAAGGCCACGAGCGGTTATGTATTCACTCATGGAGGTGGCGCTGTTTCTTGGAAGTCTTGCAAGCAGACCATCTTAACGAGGTCAATAATGGAAGCAGAACTCACAGCACTAGATACAGCTACGGTCGAAGCAGATTGGCTTCGTCGGCTCTTGAATGACTTGCCGGTAGTTGAGAAACCTGTATCGGGTATCCTTATGAACTGTGACAATCAAACTGTGATCACTAAAGTGAGCAGCTCAAAGGATAACATGAAGTCATCAAGACATGTTCAGAGAAGGTTAAAGTCTGTCAGAAAAATGAAAAACTCCGGAGTTATTGCATTGGATTATATCCAAACGTCTAAAAATCTGGCAGATCCTTTTACTAAGGGTCTATCACGTAATGTGATAGATAATGCATCGAGGGAGATGGGTATGAGACCCACAATATGAGTTGTTCACAGTGGTAACCTATTCTTTGTGATCGGAGATCCCGTGAATTAGATGTGGAAGACAAGCTGTTGGTCAACTGGGAGGAGAGTATCCCTACTGTTAAAATACCACTCCATGAAGATGCAATACTCTCCTAATCTGCATGGCAGGTTGATGTATATCTTAATGTGTTCTAAGTGGCTCTTTGAAGCAGAGATGTTGTCCTGCAGAACATCTTTTGAAGAATGCACCTATATGAGTCTGATTGTTAAACGTCGTAATCTATGAGAGTAGAGTTCTCTCTAGTAAAATCATGAAAGGTCACGGAGTATGACGCATAAGCTCCACCCGCGGGGAAGACCCACGGTAGCCACGTATCGGTCAAGGCTTTATGTGAAGCTAGATTCGCAAAAAACTTGCAGTTCAAGGCCCAGTCCACTGTTCAAGTTGCTTACTAGTGTAGCATAGAGTTCTAGGTGGAAGTTCAACTTAACAGTCTCCACTGCAGTACCGGTATATAAAACAGTGTTTTGGAACCAAAGGTAAATTTTGTGTGCCTCTGGGATCTGGTGGGGGATTGCTGGAATTTTT
>NW_021230410.1:0-386 GCF_002162155.2 Triticum dicoccoides | reverse complement strand
TTGAATGTTGGAGGCACTCGTTGTTTCGAGCAAGCCATGGACTGATGCTTGTGGAGGAGGGGGAGTATAAACTTTACCATTCTGTTTGGGAACTGCCTATAATCTATTTAGCATGGAAGATATCATCATCTCTTAGTTGTTATGTTGACAATGAAAGTATGCCGCTCAAAATATAATTTATATCTATTTCAAAACCGAGCTCTGGTACCTCTACAAATCCCTGCTTCCCTCTGCGAAGGGCCAATCTATTTACTTTTATGTTGAGTCATCACCCTTCTTATTAAAAAGCACCCGCTGGAGAGCACACTGTCATTTGCATTCATTATAATTGGTTTATATTGGGTATGACTTGACTGGATCTCTTTTACCATGAATTACAATGTTTA
>NW_021230409.1:0-727 GCF_002162155.2 Triticum dicoccoides | reverse complement strand
AGGGGCTCTCACCCCTCCGCCGCCATGGAGGCCATGGACCAGAGGGGAAACCCTTCTCCCATCTAGGGGGAAGGTCAAGGAAGAAGAAGAAGAAGGGGGACTCTCTCCCCCTCTCTCCCAGTGGCGCCGGAACACCGCCGGGGCCATCATCGCGACAACGATCTACACCAACAACTTCACCGCCGTCATCACCAACTCTTCCCCCTCTATGCAGCGGTGTAACCCCTCTTTTACCCGCTGTAATCTCTACTTAAACACGGTGCTCAACGCTATATATTATTTCCCAATGATGTATGGCTATCGTATGATGTTTGAGTAGATCCGTTTTGTCCTATGGGTTAATTGATGATCGTGATTGGTTTGAGTTGCATGTTTTATTATTGGTGTTGTCCTATGGTGCTCTTCGTGTCGTGCAAGCGTGAGGGATCCCCACTGTAGGGTTTTCAATATGTTCATGATTTGCTTATGGTGGATGGCGTGAGTGACAGAAGTACAGAGCCGAGTAAGTAGGTTGTTTGCGTATGGGAGTAAAGATGACTTGATGCCTTATAATGCTATGGTTGGGTTTTACCTTAATGATCTTTAGTAGTTGCGGATGCTTGCTAGAGTTTCAATCATAAGTGCATATGATCCAAGAAGAGAAAGTATGTTATATTATGCCTCTCCGTCAAATAAAATTGCAATAATGATTACCGGTCTAGTTATCGATTGTCTAGGGACAAATAAC
>NW_021230408.1:0-654 GCF_002162155.2 Triticum dicoccoides | reverse complement strand
GCGAGGCCGCCGGATCGGGGCGACCGGCGGGCAGACGCGCGGACGACACGCGAGGCCGCCAGGTCGGTGAAGACGCCGGTGGAGTCGACGCCGAAGTCGGAGTAGAGGCGCACGGGGTCGACGGCGGCGGTGGGCGACGCAAACCGGATCACAAAGACCGGAAAACCAAAAAAGTAGACGCCGATCAAAGCGACCGGCAAGAGAGAGAAAACCCGGATCAAAGGATCAGAAAAAAGACTCTCTAGGGCAGCCGGCCAACACGGCCGGCGGACGAACCCTAGGTACGGGCGGCGCGGCCCCCGGCGGCGGTCATGGAGGTCGACCGCCCCGGGGGCGGCGCACAGGTGCGGAAGCGGCGGCGGCTAGGGTTTAGGATCGACTTGCGATAGATACCATGTTAGAAGGGAAAGAGAGGTTTGGTGGAATAGTTGTTGTATTGCTTGAGCCTCGTGGGCATTTATATAGGAGTACATGATCAACTTGGAGTACAAGACAAACCAGTACATGATCAACTTGTTGTACATCGATAGATACCATGATCGACGGCGACGCCAACGCCAACGCCGCCGGCGCGCAGAAGTTCAACCAGGGCCTCTTCGACCGCATCTCGCCGGCAAGGGCACCCCGCGCCGGCCCCAGATGCCCGACGTCTAC
>NW_021230407.1:0-925 GCF_002162155.2 Triticum dicoccoides | reverse complement strand
TGTTTTTATTCGAAGCCTTGAAGGCAAATTTTGTGAAGATATATTGATTCAGGGAAGATGAAGAGGAACCATCGGGATAGGCTTCTGAATATGGGCGACGTCACTACTCCGGCAGGCCGCTCAAATGCCTCCTCAATTAATCTTATGGAACGTGTGGGATAGTGGGAATTAACTGAAAGTACATAGTGGATGGTGGCTTGAGGTCGCGACGCGCTGGTAAAAAACCATCGGGGGGAAATATGCCAGCAAGGATGCTATGTGAGCCTAGAGAAGAAACAAATAATGAAGAGATGAACTGACGTGGTTGACGCTGCCACATCTTCATACACGCACGCCGCTAGGGAGAAGTCGCCTCGTGAAGTACATCGGGGCGAGGATGTGAAGGAAAACTGTTTTTATTCGAAGCCTTGAAGGCAAATTTTGTGAAGATATATTGATTCAGGGAAGATGAAGAGGAACCATCGGGATAGGCTTCTCAATATGGGCGACGTCACTACTCCGGCAGGCCGCTCAAATGCCTCCTCAATTAATCTTATGGAACGTGTCGGATAGTGGGAATTAACTGAAAGTACATAGTGGATGGTGGCTTGAGGTCGCGACGCGCTGGTAAAAAACCATCGGGGGGAAATATGCCAGCAAGGATGCTATGTGAGCCTGGAGAAGAAACAAATAATGAAGAGATGAAATTATGTGGTTGACGCTGCCACATCTTCATACATAGACGCCGCTAGGGAGAAGTCGCCTCGTGAAGTACATCGGGGCGAGGATGTGAAGGAAAACTGTTTTTATTCAAAGCCTTGAAGGCAAATTTTGTGAAGACATATTGATTCAGGGAAGATGAAGAGGAACCATCGGGATAGGCTTCTGAATATGGGCGACGTCACTACTCCGGCAGGCCGCTCAAATGCCTCCTCAATTAATCTTA
>NW_021230406.1:0-504 GCF_002162155.2 Triticum dicoccoides | reverse complement strand
CAAGTTTAGCTTACAAGATGCACTTTCAGGGTCGGCATAATTCAGTTTTTGAAGGCATCATCTGGAAAGCGTGGGCTCCAGGGGAGATAAAGATGTTCTGCTGGCTGCGGCTGCAAAATCGTGTCTGGTCAAATGACAGACTTCAGCGACGGGGCTGGCCAAATGGCTATTTCTGCCAACTATGCCACAGAAATCTTGAAACAAGCAAGCACATCGTCTGGGAGTGCCCCAAGGCCTGGAGTGTATGTCAACAAGTGGCGACATGGCGCGGCTGCTCCACTTTCACGCCAACGAATGAGTGGAGCCAAAAACAACCTGTGGCAATAACCAGAGATATCATCATCGGGGCGGCACCGAGGGATCGAAAAGGAGTCAAAACCATGCTTCTTGCAGTATGCTGGGAGATCTGGCAGGAGAGAAACAGGTGCACGTTCCAAAACAAGGTGGCATCTTCACTTGACATTGTGAGAAATTTGCAAAGTGCATTAGAACTATGGCGGCTTG
>NW_021230405.1:0-423 GCF_002162155.2 Triticum dicoccoides | reverse complement strand
AATTTTTTTCAAATAAATCTTAAAATAAACTAGACTAAATTTGAGAGAGGTAGGAAAAAGAATCAACTCATTTGGAGTTTTATTATAAAAGATATAGCCAGTCAAAGTTTTGGTCAAATTCTGTTTTTAATAAAAACCAGAAAAAGAAAAGGTTTCGGGGAGAATACGTTTTCGAAGCAGAGGAGGCGTACTTTGGGTCATTTGCACTTTCACTTAGAACACATGGGTCGGCTCGGGGTCATTGACAGTGGGTCCAGGGGCCCACTGGTCAGGTTTGACCGGTCGTCCCCCGCCTCCTTCCTCCTCTGGCCGAACAGGGGCGGGGCTCCGGCGATTGTCGCCGGCGATGGGTGGCTCCTCGCGGGTAGGGATGGATCCAACGGACCAGGGCGGTCCTCCCGGTGGTCGACTGGCTGGCTGGAA
>NW_021230404.1:0-1219 GCF_002162155.2 Triticum dicoccoides | reverse complement strand
AACTTCTTTGAAGGGTTGAAAGCAAAGAGACATCCACCTCCGGAGGAGAAGGTAGATCCGGTGAAAGCAAAGCGCACTATGGATGCCCCGAGGAAACCACCAAAGTCTCCGCCGAGAACCAACTATGAGCGCATTACTGAACAGACATATCTCAAAGCGGAGCGGTCGGGAAGTACTGTCAGTGATAAAAGGTTAAAAGAACGAGCAACTGGGAAAAAAATTTCCCAGCTCGGCGAACAAGCAAAGCAATCGTGCCCCCCGCTCAATGTGTCTAGCAGCGACATCGTCGCTAATGCTCCGGGGATGATGGCCGGTTATGGCAATCTTGCAGATTACCTGCCTGACGATCACAGATACGAGTACGGGAAGCCTCTCATCAAAGATGAAAAATCTCTAACAACTATGATGCGAAGATTCCATAATTGGTACATGAAAACCTGCAGAGAGTCTGGGGGGACGAATGCTTTGTATCTGAATATTAAAGAGGAGCACGACCTCGTTGGAACTAATCTGTTGACTGTTCCATTTGAGGAGTTCTTCGAGTTCTTCAATCAAAAGGCCCTCGATAAATTAACGGTCTTTTGCTACTGTCTGTAAGTACTATTTCTGTCATTAAGTCTCTATATATAGCTCGGCTCTTTCATTGCCTGTATTTATAATTAATTATCCTCACTATATTATGCAGATTGAAGATCGCCGAATGCAAAGAACAAGAAATGTATGATATTGGGTTCATTAACACAAATATCGTAGATGAAATTCAGGTTACAAAGCACGCCGAAGAGGCCGAGGCCAACTTGCTACAATTGTTGATCAAAAATCAAAACAAAGATTTAATACTCTTTCCTTACAACTTCCAGTGAGTGTTACTGTCGTGTGCATATTCGGTTTCCCTTATTACTCGAGCGAGGTTGTAATAATGTAATTGATGAGTTATGCATGCGTGCGCAGATTCCACTATGTTGTTCTCGAGATTAAGCTTGAGCGAGGAGTAGTAAACGTCTTAGACTCGAGACGAAAAGATCCCGAAACCTATACGGACATGACTAATTCGCTCAACAAGTAAGTTCAATCGATCATTATCGCACCATATCGGCAACGTTTTTTTCATTTCCTGATATCTCAAGTAATAATAATTATTTTCTTTATCTTGCAGGGTTTGGAAACAGTTCACTGCAGAAGTTCCGGGACTGCCGAAGGAGCTGCGATATACATACCC
>NW_021230403.1:0-5148 GCF_002162155.2 Triticum dicoccoides | reverse complement strand
CCGAGCCCCCCTCCCGCCACCTCCACCTCCACCGAGCTCGTCCACCTCCACCAGCGCGGCATCCCCTCCACCGAGGTCTACCACACCCGGCATCCACCTCCCCTGCCGCCCCCTTCCCCGTTGGTGAGCCCCTACTCAATCTTGTTTTTTTGAAACAAAAGGGGTTTCCCCCCTCTCCATTATAACAAAAGGTGTATATATATGCATAGTGAATAATGTGTGTGAGTGTGTGCTTTGTATGTGTGTGTGTGTGTCAGTGAGTGATGTTGGTGTGTGTGTGGGTGGATGTGTTGTTGATGTGTGTGTGTGTGTGTGTGTCTGTGTGTGTGAGTGTGAGTGATGTTGGTGTGTGTGGGGATGAGTGCTATTGGTGTGTGGGTGTGTGTGTTGTGGGTGTTGTTGTTGAGATATGATTGACACAAATTCATTCTTTCAAGCATGACATGCATCTATTTTGACAATAGAGAGAGTGAATTCCGTTGCACGCTTCAAGGGTAATCTCTTCCCGTTCATGTGTAGGTTTTCATTATTTGTAGATCACCTAAATAGTCGTGTAACCTAGGTGTCTCCCGTTCAGAAGTGTTGTGTCTATAAATATGCAATTCTTTGCATACTGAGAACCTCAACTCTTTTGAATTGTCCATGTTTCCATGGACAACCCGAGGATGTGTAGGCAGGTCGTTTTCATGATGTATTTCGATCCGAGACAGAATTTCGACAGTGTCTCCTTGTTGTTCTCTAGATGCACATCCTCTTGGCTTATTGCTGAGACGTGTATTTGGAGAACAGTGGGGAGGTGCTGCTAAAATTTTGTCTCGGGTCGGTGTACGTCTTGGAAGCGGACCCAGCCTACACATTCTTGGGTGGGATTAGGAACTATCTTTACCTATTACGTAGCTCAGTGCATGTCGTAAAACTTGATGGAACCACTTGTTACATAAAAAAATATGTGTGTGTTTCACTTTATATCAGAGGATGGAAGAACGTGAGTGGATGTACCCGGACATCCCAACATGGAGGGTATGACCCCTGAGTGGAGGTCGAAGACCAATGATTTCCTTGAATTAGTATTTGCTGGAGAAACGCCAGTTCATGGAATTTGGTGCCCATGCACGGAGTGTGATAACCAGACTAAAAGAGATAACATTACTATGATTAAACACTTAGGCAAATATGGGTTTACGCCAGGCTATTACCGGTGGATCTTTCATGGTGAGACAGAACAGTCCAGGGCGGAGGTGGTGCGAGAACGCGCTGGCAAGTATGATACTCGGATTGAAAACCCGTTAGATGACATCCGCCGTGCGGATCTGCGGGAGGACCCGAACTCTGAGGAGCCGCCAGAAAGCCCTGAAGAGTATCATGTAGCTTTGTTTGCGGCACAGAAACCCCTTCACGCCCATACAGATGTTACTCAACAAGATGGCATTACACGCCTAATGGATCTGAAGGCAAACCATAACATGAGCATAATTTGCTTCAATGAGTTATTGTCAGTTATTGCTAGCATGTTGCCTAAAGCAAATATATTGCCAAAGAACATGTACGAGTCGAACAAAATCCTCAGTTCACTTAAGATGTCATATGAGCAAATACATGCTTGTCCAAACAGATGCATGTTGTTTAGAAATGAACATAAAGATACGAATTATTGTGTCAAGTGCAAATCCTCTAGGTATATTGAGGTAATAGATGATGATGGTAGCAAGAGGCAGCTCGCAATTGCCGTCAATATCCTTCGATATCTTTCATTCACAGAAAGGATCTAGAGCCTTTATATGACCGAGGAAACTGCCCAATATATGAGATGGGTCACCAAAGGGAAGATGTACAATACAAAAAAGTTGCAACATCCACGGGATGGTGAAGCATGGAAGAAATTTGTTGAAATTCATAAGAAAACACATGACTAGAAGAGTGTAGCTGTTGGGATAACAACCGACGGGTTCAATCCATATGGTTTGATGGCTGCCATATACAGTTGTTGGCCAGTATATGTTATCCCCCTGAATCTGCCCCCTGGCGTTTGCATGCAACGACATCACATGTTCCTGACGTTGATAATTCCAGATCCTAACTATCCCGGGAAGCATATGAGTGCGTATATGGAGCCATTGGTGGACGACTTACTTGTTGCTTGGAACAATGGGGTCCAGACATACGATGCCGTTTCAAAGAAGCACTTCAATATGCATATCTGGTACCACACATCACTACATGACCTACCGGCACGTGCGATATTTTGTGGTTGGTGGGTAAGGGGAAGTGACCTTGCCCAGTGTGTCGACAACGTGTGACTTTCATTTTGCTGGCTAAGGGTCACAAGTATGTATGCTTTGACCAACATCGGCAGTTCCTTCATCTTGATCACCCATACAGACAAGACACTATGCACTTCCAAAAAGGTGTTATTGTTGATGACCCGCCACCACCTAACATGACTGGTGCCCATCTTAAGGATGAGTTAGATGCTCTCAAGGAAAAGCTCGATGGGAAAGGTTTTGTGGGATATGGAGAGACACACTAGTGGACTCACATTCCAAGCTTATGGAGGCTCCCTTACTTTAAAGATCTTCTACTTCCACACAACATTGATGTAATGCACACTGAAAAGAATATTGCGGAGGCCTTACTCGGCACGCTCCTTGACACTGAGAAGTCAAAGGATAACATTCAGGCTAGGATCGATCAAGCCAAGCTATGCAACATGCCAAAATTAAATTTGGTGCCTCGTGCAAAAGGTAATTCTTGGAAGAAGCTACCAGCCCCTTTCACCCCTTGAATGCCCTAAAGGAAGGAAATTTTCCAATGGATTGTGAGCAACTTGTACTTCCCTGATGGATATGCAGCTAATATCATGAGGGGAGTGAATATGGCTACAAAGAAAATAGGAGGCCTCAAGAGTCATGACTACCATGTATGGCTTGAGCGGATAATGCCTGTGATGATTCGAGGGTATGTCAGAGAGGATATTTGGAGAGTGCTGGCGGAGTTGAGCTACTTCTTTCATCAGCTTTGTGCCAAAGAACTAGATTATGAAGTGGTTGCAAAGTTGGAGGAACAAGCACCTGAGTTGCTATGCAAGTTAGAGATGATATTTCCGCCAGGTTTCTTTAATCCGATGCAACATATGACCTTACATCTCGTGTATGAGGCTAGAATGGGAGGACCTGTGAAGTTCCGATGGTAGTATGCACATGAACAGGAGTTGAAGCATCTTCATGAGAAATGTAAGAATAAAGCCCGCATTGAAGCCTCCATAGCTGAGGCATACCTGAACGAGGAGGCGGCCATGACCACGACAAAGTACTATCATGACAGTATTCAGACTAGGTTAAATCCAGCTCCTCATTACAATGAAGAACCCACCAGTAATGTTTTCGATCTTAGCCTCTTCAAAGGCCAAGGTGGCAAAGCAAGTGGACCGAAGGACAAGAACTTTTCACCTACTGAGTGGTCGACTATTATGATCTATGTCTTGACCAACATGGAAGAAGTGCAACCGTACATAAAGTAAGTGTAGAACACCTTTATTGACAATTACTCACTAGTCTTGAGTTCTAACTCGAATTCTTCCAGTTGCTAGGGAATTCCAGAACGAATTCTAGAAGCTACCACGGCCCCCTAGGGACGGAGAATCAGCAAACCTTCTTGAAGATACCAATGCTGATGGCGGTTTCATTTCTTGGTTCTCAAGAAAAGTAACTTTTCTAACTTTATGTTACTTCAAGTTGATCTTACTTGTTGGTAATGCTTCCACGAATGAACCAGACAATCTCCTATTAATCTTGTAGGCATATCAGGAGGTTGATATGGACGCCAAAGTGAGAGAAGTAGCCAAAGGTTTTGAATACGAGGCCAAGTCATTTAAGGCTTACGACATGAATGGGTATCGCTTCCACACTGATAAACACACGCGTGAGAGGCCCAACCGAAGGTCAATAAATAGTGTGGTCTATTGTCTAGGGACAGATGGACGTCACTACTATGGAACCATCGAAGAAATTTATGAGCTACAGTATTGTGGTTTACAAGGAGTGAATCCCATTGTATTTCGATGCAGCTGGCTCAATCCTGAGAAAGTGAGACGAACCCCTAGTATTGGATTGGTCGAAGTTGAACGAGCATCGAAATATGTAGGAAATGATGTCTATATTATGGCTCAACATGCTACACAAGTGTTTTTTCTCCCATACGCGTGCACATCTATGGAATATATTGATCTCTTGAAGTGGGATGTCGTGTACAAGGTACCCCCGTGTATCAAGGTACCTACCCCAAACAAGGAAGATTACCATATAAACCCTAACACATACGAGGGAGAGTTCTTTCAAGAAGCAGACACTCACGAAGACGAAGATGATTCAGAGGAAGATGATGGCGTGCATCACGAACATAATGGTATGGAACATGAGGCCATGGATGACATGGAAGTAGATAATGTAGAGGACAAATACGAGGATGTTTCTCACCCTCGAGATTTGGCATTACTTATGCGATGGCACATGGGGCTAGATGAGGACGAGGCCCCCCCTGAAGACTTCGAGGATGAATGTATGAACGGGTGTGATAGCGATGATGAAAGGCCTGATCAAAATGTTGCACCTAATATTGACCCTTATTTCTAACAACTCCATGTAATCGTGTGAGAACTATATGTATGTGTGTCACAACTCTATGTATTCGTGTGTGTAACAACTCTATGTATTCGTGTGTGCAACAACTCTATGTATTCGTGTGTGCAACAACTCTATGTATTTGTGTGTGTAACAACTATATGTATTATTGTGACAATTCCATTTATTCTTCATATGTGATATATTTGTTGTATTTACATCAAGTTGTATCATCTGTACTAACTGGTTTGTTCTTCTTCGTTTTAGGTGATTGAAACATGACAGGTAGCAACAAGAATCCAAAGGATAGTTTGAAAAAAGTGAATGATCTGTACAAGGATCAACTTGCTCGACCGGCGAAAGCGGGGGCCTCTCCTTCATCGGTTGCCACAACCGCCAAGAAGGCCAATGGATTGGCGGGTCTAGACACCCGTCCGAAAAAACATGCGAAACAAGGTCGAGTACCACGCGGGGGAGGAGTAGGAGGCGGGCGAGGTGGAGGCGGATGAGAAGGGGGAGTAGGTGGGGGAGT
>NW_021230402.1:0-1135 GCF_002162155.2 Triticum dicoccoides | reverse complement strand
AATCCACCCAGAAAACGTGCAAGCATAGCTTCATTCTCCTCAACAATACCACATCTAATCATGCCAGTTTGTAATTCCTGATAATATTCTTCTACAGAATTTTTCCCTTGTCTTAAACGCTGCAATTTTTGAAGCAATTCACGTTGATAATATGGTGGAACCCAACGCGTACGCATAGCAGCTTTCAAAGCAGCCCAAGTAGTTGGAATAGGATATAATCTACAATGTTCAGACCACCATACACATGCAAAACTAGTGAAAGCACAAACAGCAGCAGCAACTCGTCTCTCCTCAGGATATTGTAAACATGTAAATCGTTGTTCAGTTTCTAACTCCCAAGTAAGATATATATCAGGAACATATCTACCCTCAAATGGTGGAATATTCAATTTCAGTTTAGGAATATGGACATCATCGCGTACCTGTGGTGGTGGTGCAGGCCTACCATTACGAATATATACCTGAGGTCGACCTGCTGGTGGTGGTGCTGGTGGCTGCTCGTAGATCTGATTTTGATCAACCTCATCCTCATAATCGCCCGCATACTCATCATCCTCCTGGGTACCAGCAACAGCAGTAGCAGGAGCCACAGAAGTATCAACAGCAGCACCAACAGTTTGGCCAAACGCAAGAGGAACACGGCTCGCTCGGCGAAGGTCTATTTCGTGACGTGGAGGTAGTCGTTGTTGTTGTTGTTGGAGAGGTGCGTTAGGTGCAGCGGGTGGTGGTGGTGGAAGACGCGCGAGCAATTCATTAAATTTGTTATCGAGCTTTGTTTCGAACGTCTTCTCAAGGCCAGTGATCTTCTCCATGGCCTCTTCAAAATTGTTCAGCACATCTTGCACCTGTTCAGTCATCATTTGCTGAAACTTATCATGAAGCTCCTTGTTCGATAAATTCTCCCAGTCAATCTCGTCGGCTTGTGATCCTGGCATGGTTAGCAGCAATAGAAACACACAAGAATATGATCCTACAGACTACGAACAAGTGGTGGTGGTGGGTGTCACAAATCCGTCAAGCAAAACTCAAATTCTTACCAGTTCTTACCCAGCAACAGGCGGTGATCGGCAACCGTTGTAGTCACAACTCTCAAAGCTTGGATAGAGCGATTACCAGGGAGAGTCAAACGCACGAC
>NW_021230401.1:0-931 GCF_002162155.2 Triticum dicoccoides | reverse complement strand
GCGCCAAAAACGGCGACATGGAGATCCGGATGATGCCCAAGGCGAGCATGATCACACACTGCTGCTCTAGCTTGTCCTTCTGCAACTGGGGATAGCGGTAGGGGCACACTGCAACCGGCGTCGTGCCCGGCAGGAGATGAATGCGGTGATCATACACCCAAGCTGGCGGAAGGCCCTGAGGCTTGTCGAAGAGGTCGCGGTGCTACCGAAGGAGGTGATCCAACAGTGGGTGCTCGGGTTCGGCGGCGGTCGCGGCCAGCTGCAACTGCGGCGTCACTGGTGAGGCGCCAACCACGCCCTCCCACCGGACGCGGCGACCCAGGCGCCAGAAGTCCATCGTCACAGCGTCGAAGTCCCAGAGGATGGGACCGAGGGTCCGCAAGAAGTCGACGCCGAGGATGAAGTCGAAGCAGCCCAAGTCAATGCCAGTGCACGTGATAGTGAAGTGCTCGTCGCCGATGATGATGGGCACGTTCTGCACCAGCCCATGGGACCGGAGGCGGTCGCCGTTAGCCACCGTGACCCGAAGTTGCTCCCTGCCCGTCGGCTGAAGCGCTAAGCACCGCATGGTAGCCTCGGGCAGGGAGTTATGCATGGAGCCTGTATCCAGGAGGGCCACCAGGCGCTCACCGAGAATCATCACCGGCAAGAGCATAGTCCGCTCGTCGCGGATGCCGGCAAGCGCATGGAGCGAGACCAGGAATTAAACTGAAGCATGCATGAACATTTTACTGTGAAAACTTGTAGTTACCATTAACTTAAGGCGATTGATTGATGTTCAGGGTCAAATTAAAAGCTGGCTGGTATCCTTCTTACATGCACATGTTAATTTTCTTCATACATTGGCCGTGTGCAATCAGTCATTCATCTCAGGTAGAAGACACCCTGCAACAAAAAACAGATAATACAGTTTGAGATCAAGATACTTTTC
>NW_021230400.1:0-720 GCF_002162155.2 Triticum dicoccoides | reverse complement strand
CAGAAGATAGAGAGAAAATGAAAGATATTCCCTATGCTTCAGCCATAGGCTCTATCATGTATGCAATGCTGTGTACCAGACCTGATGTGTGCCTTGCTATAAGTCTTGCAGGGAGGTACCAAAGTAACCCTGGAGTGGATCATTGGACAGCGGTCAAGAACATCCTGAAGTACCTGAAAAGGACTAAGGATATGTTTCTCATATATGGAGGTGACAAAGAGCTCATCGTAAATGGTTACGTTGATAAAAGCTTTGACACTGATCCGAACGATTCTAAATCGCAAATCGGATACGTGTTTATATTGAATGGTGGAGTTGTTAGTTGGTGCAGTTCTAAACAAAGCGTCGTGGCGGGATCTACATGTGAAGCAGAGTACATAGCTGCTTCGGAAGCAGCAAATGAAGGAGTCTAGATGAAGGAGTTCATATCCGATCTAGGTGTCATACCTAGTGCATCGGGTCCAATGAAAATCTTTTGTGATAATACTGGTGCAATTGCCTTGGCGAAGGAATCCAGATTTCACAAGAGAACCAAGCACATCAAGAGACGCTTCAATTCCATTCGTGATTTAGTCCAAATGGGAGACATAGAAATTTGCAAGATACATACGGATCTGAATGTTGCAGACCCGCTGACTAAGCCTCTTCCACGAGCAAAACATGATCAACGCCAAGGCTCCATGGGTGTTAGAATTATTACCGTGTAATCTAGATTATTGA
>NW_021230399.1:0-2146 GCF_002162155.2 Triticum dicoccoides | reverse complement strand
ATAGCACAACTCATGTGAAGAAGCAAAAACTTAGGCTCAACCGATACTAACCGATAGTTGTTGAAGAAGAAAGGTGGGATGCCTCCCGGGGCATCCCCAAGCTTAGATGCTTGAGACTTCTTGAAATATTATCTTGGGGTGCCTTGGGCATCCCCAAGCTTGAACTTTTGTGTCTCCTTAATTCCTCTCATATCATGGTTTCTCTTTTTATCAAAAGCTTCATTCACAACAAACTCAACAAGAACTCGTGAGATAGGTTAGTATAAACCAATACAAAACCATATCATTCTCTACTGTAACAAATCACTTAAATTATTATTCAACATTGCATACTAAATGCCTCTGCAAATTTAATACTCCTATCATCAAATAGAATCATTAAACAAGCAAACATATGCAAACAATGCAACCATAACAGCAATTTGTCAAAACAGTACAGTCTGTAAAGAATGCAAGAGTATCAATACTTCCCTGACCCCAAAAATTATCAAGTAAAATTCCCACTGTAATAAATTTATCATAGCTCAATATGCAAAAATATTCAACGTTAGAACATGCTCCAACTTTTCTAGGGAATTTTTGCAACAGCGGTAAACTTTCTGTTTTCAAACAGCAACATGCAAACTAGCAAAATAAGCATGGCAAAGGCTATACTTGACTTCTTTATTGAAACTAAAGATGCAAAATACCATTCTAACTAACAGAAAGCAAAAACTAACAAAATAAAATGACGCTCCAAGCAAAACACATATCATGTGGTGAATAAAAATATAGCTCCAAGTAAAGTTACCGATGAACGAAGACGAAAGAGGGGATGCCTTCCGGGGGCATCCCCAAGCTTAGTTGCTTGGTTGTCCTTGAATATTACCTCGGGGTGCCTTGGGCATCCCCAAGCTTAGGCTCTTGCCACTCCTTATTCCATAGTCCATAGAATCTTTAGCCAAAACTTGAAAACTTCAACCACACAAAACTCAAAACAAAACTCGTAAGCTCCGTTAATATAAGAAAATAAAACCACTACTTAGGTACTGCAATGAACTCATTCTAAATTCATATTGGTGTAATATCTACTGTACTCCAACTTATCTATGGTGCATACCACTTAATACTAGCCATAGATTTATCAAAATAAGCAAACAACACATAGAAAACAGAATCTGTCAAAAACAGAACAGTCTGTAGTAATCTGTATAAAACGTATACTTATGGAACCCCAAAAATTATGAAATAAATTGATGGACCTGAGAAATGTATCTATTAATAATCTTCAAAAATAATCAACCTAAAATCACTCTCCAGTAAAAAATGGCAGCTAATATCGTGAGCGCTAAAGTTTCTGTTTTTCACAGCAAGATCACATAAACTTCACCCAAGTCTTCCCAAAGGTTCTACTTGGCACTTTATTGAAACAAAAGCTATAAAACATGATTACTACAGAAGCATAATCATGTGAACACACAAAAACATTAAGGATAAATATTGGGTTTTCTCCCAACCAACGCTTTTCTTTAATGCCTTTTAGCTAGGCATGATGATCGCAATGATGCTCACATAAAAGATAAGAACTGAAACATAATGGGAGCATCATGAAGCATATGACTAGCACATTTAGGTCTAACCCACTTCCTATGCATAGGATTTTGTGAGCAAACAACTTGTGGGAACAATAATCAACTAGCATAGGAAGGTAAAACAAGCATAGCTTCAAGATTTTTAGCACATAGAGAGGAAACTTGACATTATTGCAATTCCTACAAGCATATGTTCCTCCCTCATACTCCCTCCGTTCCTAAATATAGGGTGTATAGTTTTTGGCACGGAAATTAAAGAACACACATAGAGGGAAAATTTCACAAGTTCTGGGCGAGATTACACCTGACTAATTGACATGAGACAATAGAGGAGCTTGCCTGATATAAGGAGATGTAATCAAATCCCTAAAAAGTAATATCCAAACGAGTTGTGCAACGCAATACACCTTATATTTCGAATTTTTTCTCAAAAATCTATACACCTTATATCAAGGAACGGAGGGAGTAATAATTTTCAGTAGCATCATGAATGAATTCAACAATATAACCAGCACCTAAAGCATTCTTTTCATGATCTACAAGCATAGAAAATTTACTACTCTCCGCATAAAAAA
>NW_021230398.1:0-804 GCF_002162155.2 Triticum dicoccoides | reverse complement strand
CCCCCTGGTGCGCTTACGTGTCGGTTATGAACACTCACAGTTTTGGCCAATTCTAACGCGTTTTGTGGACTTTTAGTCACCGTTTTCTAGGCCTGAAGTGATTTCCATAGTTGCAGAACCCCAAGGCGCACTTACGTGTTAGTCATCAACACCCACAGTTTTGGCTGATTCTGGCCTGTTTCATGGACTATTACTCACTGTTTTGGGGCCCCGGAGTGATATCCACGGTTAACGAACCGCAGGGTGCATTTACGTGTCGGTCATCAACACTCGCAGTTTTGGCCGATTCTGGCCCGTTTCTTGGACTATTACTCTATTTTTTGGTCCAAGCGTGATTTCCATGATTTATGAACCCCGTGGTGCGTTTACGTGTCGGTCAATGACACTCACAATTTTGGCCAATTTCTGATCCGTTTCGTGTACTATTACTCACCGTTTTGGCGTCCCAGAGCGATTTCCATGATTTACAATCCCCGGGTGCGTTTGCGTCTCCGTCGTCAACACTCATAGTTTTGGCCAATTCTGACGCGATTCGTGGACTATTACTCATCATTTAGGGGTCCCGAAGCGATTCCATAGTTGTTGAACCCTAAGGTCCGTTTACGTGTCGGTCATCAACACTCACTGTTTTGGCCTAATCTGGCCCGTTTCATGGACTATTACTCACCGTTTTGGGGCCCCAAAGTGATTTCCACGGTTGTTTGACCCCATGGTGTGCTTACGTGTCGATCATCAACAAGCGCATTTCGGGACGATTTTGGCCCATTTCTTGCATTATTACTTAGTTTTGGGGTCCCGGAGTGA
>NW_021230397.1:0-1056 GCF_002162155.2 Triticum dicoccoides | reverse complement strand
AAACCTCCCCTCCCCCTTGTGATCAACCTAAATTCTCTGTCCCAACTAATCCAAACTGGTTTTGGATTTTTATTCTAATTATTTTTCCCCTCAATTCAATTCTGAAAATTATTTGGAGCCTGAGGGATTTTCAAAGCAAGTACACTTTTTCATTTGAGTTTTGAACTCAAACCAATTCTCCTGGATTGTCCTTTGAACCCACAACCCAGAACCATCTTGATCCACTCCTCCTCTTCTCAAATTTTTCAAAATACAGTCTCTGCAAGTTTGGACCAGATTTGCCAAATTTGGTGAAATTCATATCCACACTGCTCCAAAAATTCCAACAAAAATCATGCAGCCTACTTGAGCAAGGAGAAGCCACTCCACCAAAAATCAGCTCAAGGAAAAATCACCAGAGGCCAATTTCATTCGGTCGAACACCTGGTGGGCACTGTTACTGTTCAAAGTTCAGAAAATTCAGTATCAGTGTCATCTTCCGTCCGTCAGTTTCAGTCACGCGGCCACAGTGCCCTTGGCACGTTCCTCGCCGCCTATTCCTCTTGTCCGAAGCTGCACACATGTGCGTGGAGCCTTCCTGGCGTCGGTAGCGCGCTGGCTCGCCCTCGCCGGCGTCTTGTGCGGCGTCGGGACCTCCCGTGGCGGCCGATAGGAGGCACACCACGGCAGAACGCCGTTCCGCGCCGCCCATCGCTCCCTGGCTCTCCGCGTGGCCTCATGCACGCCAGCGCACGACCGTAGCACAGCCACCATGGCCGGCAAGCACGGAACGCGCTCTCCGCCGCCGACGGGCCCGCGCCATCACCGTTCCGTCGAGCTCGCCCTTAACACCCAAACCCCGGCCAGTTTAACACCAAAACGGACCCATTGAACCTCCGTGATGACGCTCGACCCCCTAACCACCCCGACCGAGCACTGCGCCACCGTAATCGCTCGCCGGTGATCCTCGTTCACGGCAACCGCCTCGGACCGCCTATATAAAGGGGTCCCGAGCTCACTCTCGTGCACGCAGCACCCCCACTACTCACCAACACCCCGCCAGGCCACTAGGGGGAC
>NW_021230396.1:0-3075 GCF_002162155.2 Triticum dicoccoides | reverse complement strand
GGTGTGTTTGTCGAGATCTGATGAATTGTGGATTTATGATCAGATTATCTATGAATATTATTTGAGTCTTTTCTGAACTCTTCTATGCATGATTAAATATCTTTGTATTTCTCTTCGAATTGTCGATTTGGTTTGGCCAACTAGATTGGTTCTTCTTGCAATGGAAGAGGTGCTTAGTTTTGGGTTCAATCTTGTGGTGTCCTCACCTAGTGACAAAATAGGGGTACCGAGGCACGTATTGTATTGTTGCCATCAAGGGTAGAAAGATGGGGTTTTCATCATATTGCTTGAGTTTATCCCTCTACATCATGCCATCTTACTTAAGACGTTACCCCGTTCTTATGAACTTAATACTCTAGATGCATGCTGGATAGCGGTCGATGTGTGGAGTAATAGTAGCAGATGCAGGCTGTAGTCGGTCTACTGGACACGGACGTGATGCCTATATTCATAATCATTGCCTTCGATATCATCATACCTTTGCGCTTTTCTATCAATTGCTCGACGGTAATTTGTTCACCCACCGTTTGTTTTCTTTCAAGGCAGAAGCCTCTAGTGAAACCTATGGTCCTTGGGTCTATTTTCCATCATATATTTTTAGATCTATAAACCAGAAAACCCAAAAATACCTTGCTGCAATTTATTTATTTTTACTTTGTTTTACATTTTAGTAATCTTTTATATCTATCTCTATCAGATCTCATCCTTGCAAGTGACCATGAAAAGATTGACAACCTCTTTATCTCGTTGGGTGCAAGTGTTTGATTGTTTGTGCACGTGCATAGATTGGAGACTTGCTTATACCTCCTACTGGATTGATACCTTGGTTCTCAAACTGAGGGAAATATTTAACTCTACTTTGTTGCATCACCCTTTCCTCTTCAAGGGAAAACCAACGCAAACTCAAGAAGTAGCAGGAAGAATTTCTGGCGCCGTTGCCGGGGAGGTTCTACATCAAGCCTACCAAGTACCCACCATAAAATCTCATCTCTTGCATTACATTATTTTCCATTTGCCTCTCGTTTTCCTCTCCCACACTTCTAAAACATTTTCAGAAAAACACAAAAATATTTGCCTTTTTATTCGCCCTTCTTCGGTCTCTCTTTTCGCTTGCTTTTTGGTTGCTCATGTGCTAGATTGCTTGCTTTGTCACGATGTCCCAAGAAATCACCAAGTTGTTTGACTTTTCCAACACTAATAATAATGATTTTATTAGTACTCCGATTGCTCCCGCTACTACTGCGGAATCTTATGAAATTAATGCCGCTTCGCTGAATCTTGATATGAAAGATCAATTTTTTGGCCTTCCTAGTGAAGATGTTGCATCCCATCTAAATACTTTCTTTGAGTTGTGTGATATGCAAAATAAAAAAGATGTGGATAATGATATTGTTAAATTTAAGCTATTTCGGTTCTCTCTACGAGATCGTGCTAAAACTTGGTTTTCATCTTTGCCTAAAAATAGTGTTGATTCATGGAACAAGTGTAAAGATGCTTTTATTTCCCAGTATTTTCCTCCCGCTAAGACCATCTCCCTTAGGAAGGATATAATGAACTTTAAGAAGCTTGATCATGAACATGCTGCACAATCTTGGGAGAGGATGAAATTGATGATAAGAAATTGTCCTACTCATCGTCATACCTATTCATAAAATATTACTATCCTTTTGTCACACTTGTGCTTCAAAGTAGCACCATGATATTCATGATAGCGAGTCTCCTATTTTGTCACTTTCATATACTAGTGGGAATTTTTCATTATAAAACATGGCTTGTATATTCCAATGATGGGCCACCTCAAATTGCCCTAGGTCTCTGTGAGCAAGCAAGTTGGATGCACACCCATTTATTTTCTTTGAGCTTTCATACACTTATAGCTCTAGTGCATATGTTGCATGGCAATCCCTACTCACTCACATTGATATTTATTGATGGGCATCTCCATAGCCCGTTAATACGCCTAGTTGATGTGAGACTTTCTCCTTCTTTTTGTCTTCTCCATAACCATCATATTCTATCCACCTATAGTGCTATATCCATATCTCACGTTCATGTATTGTGTGAAAATTGAGAAAATTTGAGAACATCGAAAGTATGAAACAATTGCTTGGCTTGTCATCGGCGTTGTGCATGATAAAATACTTTGTGTGATGAAGATGGAGCATAGCAAAACTATATGATTTTGTAGGGATAACTTTCTTTGGCCATGATATTTTAAAAAGACACGATTGCTTTATTCGTATGCTTGAATTATTATTGTTTTTATGTCAAAATTAAACTTTTGTTTTGAATCTTGTGGATCTGAATATTCATGCCACAATAAAGAAGATTACATGGATAAATATGTTAGGTAGCATTCCACATAAAAAAATTCTGTATTTTTCGTTTACCTACTTGATGACGAGTAGGAATTAAGCTTGCAGATGCTTGATACGTCTCCAACGTATTTATATTTTTTTTATTGTTCCATGCTATTATATTATGTTTTTTGGATGTTTTATATGCATTAATATGCTACTTTATATTATTTTTGGGACTAACCTATTAACCTAGAGCCCAGTGCCAATTTCTGTTTTTTTTCCTTCTTTTTAAGTTTACAGAAAAGGAATATCAAACAGAGTCCAAACGGAATAAAACTTTCGCGATGATTTTTCTTGGAACAGAAGACACCCAGAAGACTTGGGAAGAGGGCCAGAAGAGTCTCGAGCGAACCACAAGCCCTTAGGGCGCGCCCTAGGGGGGGGCTGGCTTGTGGGCCCCTCGGGAGTCCACCAACCTCCAACTCAGCTCCATAAATCCTAAAATATTCACAAAACCAACAGAAGCGTCCACCAAAATACTTTTTCGCCGCCGCAAGCCTCTGTTCCCGTGAGATCCCATCTTGGGGCCTTTTCCGGCACCCTGCCGGAGGGGGATTCGATCACGGAGAGCCTCTACATCAACCTTGTTGCCCTTCCGATGAAGCGTGAGTAGTTTACCACAGACCTACGGGTCCATATCTAGTAGCTAGATGGCTTCTTCTCTCTCTTTGATCTTCAATACAATGTTCTAATCGATGTTCTTGGAGTTCTATCC
>NW_021230395.1:0-1379 GCF_002162155.2 Triticum dicoccoides | reverse complement strand
GAGCCGACCCGTCTTTAGTCATCACAAGTATCATATATTATGTATAAGTATATACCCGTGATCACCTCCCGAGTGATCACGGCCCGATAGTATAGCTTGGCAGACAGACAAGAATGTATGGCCACTGATGATAAACTAGCATCCTATACTAAGCATTAGGATTGCAGGTAAAGGTAACAACAATAGTAGCAAGGACAGGCTATGCATCAGGATAGGATTAACGGAAAGCAGTAACATGCTACACTACTCTAATGCAAGCAGTATAGTGGAGAGTAGGCGATATCTGGTGATCAAGGGGGGGTCTTCCCTGGTTGCTTTGGCAAGAGAGAGGGGTCGTCAACACCGTAGTCGTACTGGGTAGCAGCGGCGTCGGTCTCGGTGTCTAGCGAGAGAAGAGGGGGAAGAAACAATAAATATTAAGGAAACAGATGCATGGTGATGCATGACATGACAAGTATCAGTGCTAGGGGTGCCCTAACGCGGTACGAGGCGATACCGGTGAAGGGGGAAAACATCTGGGAAAGTATCCTCGATGTTTCGCATTTTCGGGCAGAGGAGCCGGAGGGGGAAAGTTGCGTGTTCGCTATGCTAGGGATGCGCGGCGGACGAACGGGCTGCGTATCCGGATTCGTCTCGTCGTTCTGAGCAACTTTCATGTTGAAAATATTTTAATCTGAGTTACGGATTAAAAGATATGATTTTCTAAAGATTTTATTAATTTCTGGAATTATTTTTAATTAGAAAATAATTGCTAAATTGCTAGGCGCACCCAGCACAGTGTACACAAAAGTGTACCCAGTGGCTGACAGGTGGGCCAGAGGGACCCAGTTGACCAGTCAGTGTTTGACTAGTCAACAGGGGTGGGACCCCCTGTCATTGACTATTTTAGTTAATTAGGGTTTAGGTTAATTAGTTTAATTAACTCTTTAATTTATTAATTAAGATTAATTAAGTTAATTAATTATTTAAGATTAATTAATTTTTTATTTTTTTATTTTTTTCTTTTTTTAAACGTTCTGGGGGCATGGGGTCTGAATGGCAGTGGCCCATCTAGCCTAACGGCGCTGGGCGCGTGGCTAATGGGCATGGCCCGAACGAGCGCATGCCCGAGGGGCGCTGGGCACGCACACGGCGCACGCCGGCGGCCAGGGCTAGGGGATGCGGCGGAGGGGTGGCCGTGGACCGGCTGGGTGGAGCGGGCGCAGGGGGCGAGGCCCGGCAGTAGAGGTAGCGGGGCGGAGGCGGACGCAGTGAGGTAGTAGCGACAGAAGCGGTAGAGTAGCCACAGCGAAGCAGAGCAACGGCGGCTCGCGGCGCGTCGCAGTACGCGGGGGCGAGGCCAGGATCGGCTAGCAGCGATAGCACGGTGCGGGAGCGCG
>NW_021230394.1:0-2618 GCF_002162155.2 Triticum dicoccoides | reverse complement strand
GCTGCCGCCCTACCCTCTCCCCTTCTCGATCTGGATCCGATCCGGTCAGGCGGCGTGCAGATCCGCCACTGCGTACTCCTCCACCCAACCAACCGACGCCGACGACCACCCGTCGTCCTCCTCCTCCACGACCACGCAGCGGCAGAGCTCCCACCCAGCCATGGAAGCCCCCTCCTTCCGCGCGCCAAAACCCTAGTCGACCGAGCATGGGACCTCGCCATGGAGTGGTACGGCATCAATCCCCTCGCCACCTTCTATTTCTTCTTCCTGTTTTCTTCATCACCTCTCGCATCTGATGCGTGCGTTCCATCTGTACGTGCAGTTTGGGGGCTATGGAGGAGAGGGAGATGCTCCCATCCGATCTGGGGAAGGAGGATGCCCACCATTACCAGGCTGCTCAACCTCACCACCGTGATTATCTTGCCAAGGTGACCTCTTTCTCCCGCTCCCCCACTGTTGGTTTCGATTCAGGCTCCTCTGCCCTTCCTGATGCGGTTGGATTCCTTAGGCGCGCAGGCCACCATGCGGTGGATTCTTCGTCCTGAGATTAAAACATTCATCCTGCGATTGTTGGTGTGACTGCCGTCGTGAGCCCTGGCCTGAATAGCTTCGTCAGGAAGAAGAAAACTAAGAGAGAAGAGACAGACTTGAAATTTTAGAAATGTTCAGTTTGCCCACTTCATAATGTTCAGTCATTTTCAGTAGCTTGTGCAATGTTCTGGTCTGGCGAATGATTTTAGATGTGCAAAAGGGCAGTAGGTTTTCGGCATGGTCTTGGCATAAATATTGATCGTCAAACAGTTCTGGGTGTCGCATCATATGCTATTAATGTCATTCTGCCACCAACAAATTACTCACCTGACATTTTTGCTCTGTGAATGAAATACAAAGGCAACATTTATGTTTTATTGCCTGCAATTCCTATTCATGTTCTAGGCTTGGTTGAGTTCTGCTTTATTTTCTAAGAAATTATGTGTTGGGTTTGGCACCGAGCTACTGCATTGTTTGGACTTGGCACTTGGTTTCGTCGCTGCTAAGCTATTGCAAGTGATTCTGTTTATTTGTACCTTACAAGTAAGTGCTCAACTGATTGATGGTAACGCTATACTGCATATTTTGCTCTTCATGAATGGGCAGCCCCTTTCTCTTTGGATGATGTTATTGTTCTAATAGAGAGCAATTTGTTGTAGCGACGAATTTCCTTCCTCCCCTTCCATGGTTGCAGCGATTTAATTTCCCACTAGCTAGCTCGGTTGGTTTGGTTTGTTTGGTTTGGGTGCACCGATCCATGTAGTTTGTTTCTGTTGTAAAAAATCCATCAACTCAGAAACAATTAAGTCTTTGGTTGTTCCTGTTATGAAGTGAGCCCATATTCCATCGGGCCAACAGGCCAGCACATATACATGAAGGGAAATAAGCAAAGAAGCCTCTATACAATATGATAACTACACACACAGCACAACCCTGTTCTAACACCCCCCCTCAAACTCAAGGGGGATCTTGGACATCGAGTTTGGACAGGAAAAAGCTGTGTTGGGACCGTGTCTGAGCTTTCGTCAGAAAATCAGCAAGCTGAAGCTCCGAGGGCACATACTGAGGGGCCACAATTCTGTCTTGCACCTGAGAACGAGTGTAGGAGGCATCAACACCGATGTGCTTGGTGAGCTCATGCTTAACAGGATCACGGGCAATGCTGAGTGCCCCAGTGCTGTCGGAGAGCAGAGGGTCGGTGTAGCAGTGGAAACACCAAAATCCTGAAGAAGCCATCGTAGCCAAGTAATTTCTGCAGTCACGGACGCCATAGCTCGCAGCTCAGCCTCAGCACTGGAGCGAGATACAGCATTCTGCTTCTTGGTCTTCCAGGCAATCAGGAAGGAGCCAAGAAAAACACAATAGGCAAAGAGAGAGCGGCGATCAGTGGGATCGCTGGCCCAGGTAGCATCACAGTAGGCCTGAAGCTGAAGAGAGCTGGAGCGAGGGAAGAATAAGCGACGAGTCACGGTACCACGAAGGTAACGAAGAACACGAAGAAGGTGACTGTAGTGAAGTTGAGTGGGAGCAGAGACAAACTGACTTAGAATGTGCACAGCATAAGAAATGTCAGAACGAGTGATGCCTAGATAGACAAGGCTCCCAACAAGATGGCGGTAGCGTGTGGGATCTGCAAGGGGTTCACCCTCACCAGGACGAAGATGGAGACCAAACTCCATAGGAGTGTCAACCGTGCGCTGATCAGTGAGGCAAGCACGAGTGAGAAGATCTTGGATGTACTTCTCTTGAGAGAGATAAATACCCTCAGGGGAAGAAATGATCTCAAGTCCAAGAAAGTAGCGAAGAGAACCCAAATCAGTCATCAAGAATTGCTCATGTAGACGTTTCTTCACAAAATCAATGAATTGGTGGTCAGCCCCTGTGATAATCATGTCATCAACATAGAGTAGTAAAAGGGTGCGACCGCGAGGAGAAGTGTGAATAAACATAGCAGGATCATGAACACTAGCAGAGAACCCGATCCTTGTGATGACGGCGGAGAAACGCTCAAACCAGGTACGAGGAGCTTGTTTCAGCCCGTAAAGAGCGCGCCGAAGGCGACAGACAGTGCCATCAGAGACAGTATA
>NW_021230393.1:0-1317 GCF_002162155.2 Triticum dicoccoides | reverse complement strand
TATTCAAATATATACTGTCGGTATCATCCAAACAGTGTGTGCATCCGCGGTATCCCTTGTTTGTCTGTCCTGAAAGGTTACTGAGAGAAGGCCAATCATTGATGGTCACGAACATCAACGCCTTTAGGTCAAATTCTCCCCCCATGTGCTCATCCCACGCACGTACACCTGTTCCATTCCACAGTCGTAAGAGTTCTTCAACTAATGGCCTTAGGTACACATCAATGTCGTTACCGGCTTGCTTAGGGCCTTGGATGAGCACTGGCATCATAATGAACTTCCGCTTCATGCACAACCAAGGAGGAAGGTTATACAAACATGGTCATAGGCCACGTGCTATGGTTGCTGCTCTGCTCCCCAAAAGGATTAATGCCATCTGCGCTTAGACCAGACCATACGTTCCTTGGGTCACCTGCAAACTCCTCCCAGTACTTTCTCTCGATTTTTCTCCACTGCGAACCGTCAGCGGGTACTCTCAACTTTCCGTCTTTCTTACGGTCTTCTGCGTGCCACCGCATCGCCTTCACATGCTCTTTGTTTTGGAACAAACGTTTCAATCGTGGTATTATAGGAGCATACCACATCACCTTGGCAGGAATCTTCTTCCTGGGGCGCTCACCCTCGACATCACCAGGGTCATCGCGACTGATCTTATAACGCAATGCACCGCATACCGGGCAAGCATTCAAATCCTCGTACTTACCGCGGTAGAGGATGTAGTCATTAGGGCATGCATGTATCTTTTTCACCTCTAACCCTAGAGGGCAGACAGCCTTCTTTTCTTCATACGTACTCTCGGGCAATTCGTTGTCCTTTGGAAGCATATTCTTTATCATTACCAGCAACTTTCCAAACCCTTGCCAGATACACCATTCTCTGCCTTCCATTGCAGCAATTCAAGTGTGGTGCAGTAAGCTTCGCAATTTGGGTACAACAATTTCTTGTGACCCTCTAACATGCGCTGCAACTTCATCCTCTCCAGATCACTTGCGCAGTTTCTCTTTGCATCGGCAATGGCCCGACCTAGATCATCAGCGGGCTCATCTGATGCCTCTTCTTCAGCTTCTTTCTGCATTGCCGGCTCAGCTTCTTCCCCCATTGTTGTATCATCGTATTCAGGGAACCCATGGCCAGGATAGCCGTCGTCGTCCTCTTCTTCTTCATTGTCTTCCATCATAACCCCTATTTCTCCGTGCTTGGTCCAAACATTATAGTGGGGCATGAAACCGGACTCAAATAGGTGGACGTGAATGGTTCTTGACGTAGAGTAACTGTGACCATTCTTACAGCCAGCACATGGACAAGGCATAAAACCAT
>NW_021230392.1:0-486 GCF_002162155.2 Triticum dicoccoides | reverse complement strand
CAAACCGTGCATCCGATCCGGTGATCTTTGTATCGATTTCGACCGAAATCAACTCAACTTTCTAGTGGCACTCTTGGTTTTCCAAGTTGAGGCCAGGTTCAATCATTTCTTTCCAAATCATGCATATGCATCACATATCGCATCCCGCATATCATACCATGTTTGCATCATGTTGTTTGTGCATTGCACGTGGTTGATTGTGTTCCTTTTGCTTGTGTTCTTGCTTTGAGTAGAACCGGGAGACGAGTACATGATCGAGGAGCCCGTTGAGTACGCTTACGAGGATGAAGTCAACTCAGAGAACTTTGCAGGCAAGATGACCATACCCTGGAAATCACTTCTATCTTTGCTTGCTAGTTGCTCGCTCTATTGCTATGCCTATGCTATGATACCTACCACTTGCTTATCACGCCTCCCACATTTGCCATGTCAATCCTCTAACCCACGTTGTCCTAGCAAACCGTTGTTTGGCTATGTTACCGCTTT
>NW_021230391.1:0-2341 GCF_002162155.2 Triticum dicoccoides | reverse complement strand
GCGAGGGCCGCCATGTCTTCGCGATCCGTGACCATGCCCTCGCCGAGCATGGCCTCCCATAGTCCTTGCGCGCGGAGATTGATCTGCATCACAAGGGCCCACTCGATGTAATTGGTGGGAGTCAGGGTGGGGTAGACGATCGTGCCGCCGTGTCCGGCGCCTTCCCGGATCACGCGCTCGTGGACGATCACCTCCCCCGCGTTCCTCCTGACACGGCTGCGCCCGCGGCTACGCCCCCGCGTCTCTGTGCGCTGCTGGGGTGTCGCCTCCCCGTCGCGAGCCTTGGGAGCACCGTCCGGCGTGTCGTTGCCGGCGTGCTCGCCGCTGCCTGCCATGGTCCCTCGTCGGTGATGGCTCTGATGCCAATTGTCAGTCGATCGCTCGCTCGTTTCCTCTCTCTCTCGCTCGCTCTGATGAACAAAGGTAGACACTTGAGGATTTTGCGCAGCGAATGCCTTGCTGCTTTTCTTGCTTTCTCGTTCTCTTATTCAGCTGGATCGAACGGGGCCGGCCGATGCGCACGCCACTACCCGCACAGATCGAACGTGCCATCCCACGCTCGCGGACGGGGCGTGCTCACCGTGGCCACCTCCTGAACTAGTCGCACTCGGGCACGCACAAGTCACGGCCTCGTGCCTTATTTCTTGCGGAAAGAAAACGAACCGGGGAAACCGATCCGGGCTAACTAACAATTCAGGGTTTATCTGACAAAAATATTCCAAACAAAAATTTGACGCATGCATCTCGACATTATATGTGTGCACGTCAAGTTTCGTAGAAAACTGACATTTTTTGTGGCTTGCGTAAAAAAAACCAAAAGATGTCTTGTGAAAAGCACTTTTTAACAACGGATTTTGTCTTTTTCACACATGACACATAACTTGTCGGTTTTTCGCGAAAAGACTTTGTGAGCATGTAAAATATCGAGATGTACGCATCAAATTTTATTTTGGAATTTTTGACATTCCAAAAGACGTTTAAAACATATTTTAAAAACTCTGTATTTATGTATGTATCTAGCGTGTTCATGAAGATTTGGTGCAGATGTGGTGTGCTGGGTGTCCCTCATCTTCACTTCTTCCCTCACAAACAACATAATTTTCTTTACTTGCTTGCCTTATTCATCACTACTTCTCAATTCGCATGATGCTGTAGGTACCCTTGGATAAAAATGGTGGGGGTGCGGATGCCTTCCCTGAATTCCCACAGATTACAACTGCTGATGTGAACATGAAACAGAAAAAAAACAGTATTTGTCAGTCAGTGGATTTTGTGTCAGCTAGCTAGTCTTTCTGGTTTTAACTATCTCATGATTGCCATGGAACAAAAAAGAGGTAGTAAAGTTAAAAAAATACATGGAGGTGACTGCACATCACACCACATGTTGTTGTCATGTGACGATCGATTACAAGATTTATCAGCTGAATTGATGCATGTCGACCGGTCCGATTTCTTCAATTCTCAACTTCTTCATGCTACACCAACTTTAATTTCCGTGCATGCGCATCCCTGATGCATCGACTCTCTCACATTTCAGAGGAGTTTCTCTCCTCTTTCCAGATGCCTTCCTACTACAGTACTTCTCATGGTGGTGATTGTTGGTTATAGCGTCGCATCGCGAAAAGAAGAGATGAACCAGGTGTTGAAAGATTCCATAAAAGGACGACTGCAGGAAAATGCAAAGAAATTCTACTCCTGGCATGTTCATGCAGACAAGTACAGAGAGGGCTCCGGGCATCAGTGGTTCAGTGGAGTAGTATATACTCACTCTGTATCAAAATATAAGACGTTTCTTAACATTTTGATATGAAGAGAGTATCTTTTGTTTTGAAGGAATTTGGAGACTAACCACTGAACTTTGTTAAACAAAGCAAAATACTTACCATTTAATTAGTTAAGTATAAAGGAGCTGCCCACTTAATTACCAGAAAACCGGCGACGCGCAACAAATACATGTGAAAAAAAAACATTGTCCTTCGAGCTAAAAAAACATGGTCGAGGTTGCACATTGACGCCATCGCCATCACTTTCATCGAGCAAGCGACTCTGAATTCCTACCAAACAACCGCCGGCAAAGTCCACACACCAAAGGTCACGATCAACAATACGAAACGCCATGCCGATAAACCAACCACACACGTAGATGACAGTGCAACTCATATTCTGATGGCAGGCTATGAAGGAGGGGTGCGCAAGACTGACGCCACGAAAGATCATTAATGGATCACCTGTTGCCTAGGTCGTCAACACACGGACCCCGCCACCACAACTTTGACTTGACAATAACCAACAACTGAGGCAATCTTAGCCCATGCTTATCCTCTATTCTGTTATAATGTCT
>NW_021230390.1:0-1079 GCF_002162155.2 Triticum dicoccoides | reverse complement strand
GGGAAGCAGATGTTGTGGCGCGGTTGGCATCGGAAATGGATGTGATGAAGAAAACCATGAGTGTACTAGTAGCCGAAAGAGATGCAGCTCGGGTGCAGCATGAAGATCATCCAGCGGATCTCGGAAGCCAGCAGCGGAGAAGCAGCGTGGCTTCCACAGAGGCCCCACCGGCTGGTGCAGATGCACCGACGATCGAAATTACTGCACCGGAGCCTCTGGTGGTCGAAATTACTGCACCGGAGCCTCTGGTGGTCGAAATTACTTCACCGGAGCCTCCTCGCTACCCCGTGGACGATATAAAGGAGATGAAAGAATGTCATCTGTATTATCCTATCGGGAACATGTCCATGAAGGTAGCCATCGGCAGTGCTTTACCATGTTTACCTGGAGCACTCCACCACAACAACCCCATTCAAGATGGCTATGCTCGTGTCACGGTGGAGGACATAGTCCAATGGTTTGAGGACCTGGAGATTGACATTGCTACACCTGAAGGGGAGAAAAGACTTGGAGATGTCAAGCGCCATTTCATTCTATGGCAAAAGAAGTTTATCAAGTTTCCAGGCGAGGCGCCAAGGACAACAAGTCCACCCCCCTACGGTGGTGGTGGTGGCGGTGGCGGTGGTGGTGGTGGTGGTGGTGGTGGCGGTTCACCTACACCTCCGTCACGTCAGCCGATGCCGCCCCCCAGTCCACAACGTCCGGCGGGTGATCAGCCGCCGCCCCCCAGTCCTCGTCCGGCGGGTGATCAGACGCCGCCCCCCAATCCACCTCCGGCAAAGAAGCAGAAGCAGTCCTGGATTATTAACCCGGACCCTTATGTACCTAAGACCACAAAGGTACCGGAGCCATCACTGAAGCCTCTCCCCACAAGGCCTTGGGAACGTAGTGCCGAGGAAGTCGACGCGGCCGCGGCTGCTGATTTGGAGAAATGGAAGGCGGACTGCAAGAAGAAAAGAGAGCCCGAGCCCAAGCCAGTATTTTCTGATGAGCAAAAGAAGTGGGCTAAGTCATTTTTGAGCACACCGTCCCAAGCCGCGAAGAATCTGCCTAACGACTATGCACGTGAACTTCGCAGG
>NW_021230389.1:0-1068 GCF_002162155.2 Triticum dicoccoides | reverse complement strand
AAGGCAGCCCCACTTGTAGCTGGGCCGCGCTATCTCGCCTCCATCTCTTCTCAAGAGATTTGATAAATTCTTGGGCTAGAGTTCTTGTGGGAAAATCAGGAGCCTTGTCGAGGACTGGATTAAGTATTACCAAGGTCGTTGGACTAGTGTTCTTGACAGGGGGCTCCCATGGCTTATTTTGCTCGCCCCCACTCCGCAATGTACGCCTCGTCAATTTCGAGGGCGCTGTTGGTACTGTACACTTTGGGTCAGAAGTTGGTGAAGCTTCGATGACAAGCTTTGTTCCCCTACTGAGTTTGAGGTGGGTGGCCACAGCACTGATGCAGTGCTCCACATCTCCATCAAAGATAGCCGTCAAGGGATCCACTTCCATCCCCTCTTCTTTATATGCATCCTGACTGCTGGCAGCAGCATGAGGTGTCAGTGAGGGACCATCAACGTGCGTTTGTTTTCCCTGAAATAAAAAGGGACACAACATAGCAGTGAGCAAGTTCCCTATGTTCACACGGTATAACTATCAAAAACAATTACATGAGATGCTTACCTCTGAAACATCATTAGAGTGTTGTTCCTTCCCTGCTCCTCCCATGCTACCAGAATGTGTGTGAGTTGTGGGCTTGCTCGTCTCAGCAGAAGGTGAAAGATCTTTACCTTGGCCCGAATATTTTGGCCGACGATTTCCTTTAAAATGATCACGATCACCCTGGGTGTGACGATGTGAAGAAAATGAGCGTGGGGGTGGAGGAGCACGTCTATCCCAGTTATGCTCAGGGCCTCGATGGAAACCTGGGCCCGATAAGTCGCGAGGAGGGTAGTAGTTGCTCGGGGGCCGCTCACGATCCACGTAATATTGATGTTCTCTCTCTCTCCAGGGAGGTGCTTCCCCCCAAAATCGATGATCTCGATGAGGAGAGTTGTTACCTCGCCTAGGATAAGGCTCGTTGCCCCAGGGTCCCGGCTGAAAGGGAGGTCCTCTTGGTGGCTCGTCAGAGCGTGACTCGCGTTGCATGCGATGGAAACTTCCGTTAAAGTCTCCCATGGAAAGCCACCTAGAAAGTTTTTTAAAAG
>NW_021230388.1:0-1017 GCF_002162155.2 Triticum dicoccoides | reverse complement strand
TTTTTGTCAGCACAATGGCGTGGTGACGATGATGATGAAGTTACCGGCGCCGGGCTTCGCCTAAGCACTACAACAATATGACCGAGGTGTGTAACTGTGGAGGGGGGGCACCACACACGGCTAAACAATTGTCAACTTGTGTGGTCTAGGATGCCCCCTGCCCCCGTATATAAAGGAGCAAGGGGGGAGGCCGGCTGGCCCCTGTAGGGCGCGCCCCAAGTAGGATTCTTACTAGGAATCCTATTCCTAGTAGGTTTCCAACTTGGGGAAGGGAGGGGAAGGAAGGAGAGGGAGAGAGGGAAGGCAAGGGGGCGCCCTCCCCCCCCTTCCTTGTCCTATTCGGGCTCAGGGGGAGGGGGCGCGCGGCCTGACCTAGCCGGCCCCTCTATCTCTCCACTAGGGCCCAATAAGGCCCATTAGTTCCCCGGGGGGTTCCGGTAACCCTCCGGCACTCTGGGTTTTATCCGAAACTTCTCCGGAACACTTCAGGTGTCCGAATATAGTCATCCAATATATCAATCTTTATGTATCGACCATTTCGAGACTCCTCGTCATGTATGTGATCACTTCCGGGAATCCGAACAATCTTCGGTACATCATATCACATAAACTCATAATACCAAACCGTCATCGAACGTTAAGTGTGCGGACCCTAAGGGTTCGAGAACTATGTAGACATGACCGAGACACGTCTCCGGTCAATAACCAATAGCGGAACCTGGATGCTCATATTGGTTCCTACATATTCTACGAAGATCTTTATCGGTCAAACCGCACAACAACATACATTGTTCCCTTTGTCATCGGTATGTTACTTGCCCGAGATTCGATCGTCAGTATCTCAATACCTAGTTCAATCTCGTTACCGGAAAGTCTCTTTACTCGTTATGTAATACTTCATCCCACAACTAACTCATTAGTCACAATGCTTGCAAGGCTTATAGTGATGAGTATTACCGAGAAGGCCCAGAGATACCTCTCCGAAACACGGAGTGACAAATCCTAATCTCGATCTAT
>NW_021230387.1:0-750 GCF_002162155.2 Triticum dicoccoides | reverse complement strand
GAAGGAAACGAACACGGAGTCCGGCGCTAAGCGTAGAATCTTCGTAGGCATGCTGCGTTCCATGGGTTCGGCTCGAGTCGGTTATCCGATGCGTTTCGCAGACGGTACGCTCCGCCGGTCAGTACTTGGTCGATTATGAAGGGGCCCTCCCATTTGGGCTTTAATTTATCCTTTTTCTTGTCCGGCAGGCGTAGAACTAGTTCGCCAACGTTATAGGTTTTGGCCCGTACTTCTCTGCTTTGGTATCTTCGAGCCTGTTGTTGATAGAATGCGGAACGAGCTTTTGCCACGTCGCGCTCCTCTTCCAATGCGTCCAAGCTGTCCTGCCGATCGAGCTCAGCTTCTCTTGCTTCGTACATGCGCACTCGAGGTGAGTCATGGATTATGTCGCATGGCAGTACTGCCTCTGCGCCGTATACCATAAAAAATGGTGTGAATCCGGTAGTGCGATTCAGCGTGGTCCGCAGCCCCCAGAGTACGGAGTCAAGCTCCTCTACCCAGTGCGTGTTAGATTCCTTGAGGGATCGCACTAGTCTGGGTTTGATGCCGCTCATAATGAGACCGTTGACTCGTTCGACTTGACCGTTAGTTTGAGGGTGATAGACTGAAGCATAGTCGAGCTTGATGCCCATATTTTTGCACCAAAGTTTGACTTCATCAGCCGTGAAGTTTGTGCCGTTGTCGGTTATGATGCTGTGGGGGACGCCATAACGGTGTACGACCCCGGATATAATGTCTATCACTGGTCCG
>NW_021230386.1:0-2776 GCF_002162155.2 Triticum dicoccoides | reverse complement strand
CTGCTGCTGTGGAGAGCCTTTGGGCCGAGCTTGCTCAAGCTAAGGAGCAAGCCCGAAGGAGTGACGCGGCTGCCTCGAGGGCGGCCGAGGAGTTGAAAGCCGAAAAGGCTGCACACTGCCTAAGCAGGGAAAAGATGGCCGAATTGGCCGTAAGATTGAAGGATGCTACCGACCGCAATGAGGCTCTTGAAAAGGAGCGCCTGTCGGAGCGAGAAGACCTGGGGAAGGCCACCGCCGAGGCCAAGGATGCCCGTTCTGCAATGCGGGCTATGAAGGAGGAGCTGCGCCAAGCCGGAGATATTGTGGCTGGCAGGCCTTTTCTGCTGCGTTGCCGGTTTACGGATCCAAAGTATGCCCAGCTTGGTCAACTGTGGGGTCCGGAGGATCCATATATGGACTTAGCGGCAAGTGCGGCGGATGCCGTTGTGCACTTCCGGAGTCAGGAGGTTCACAAGACGGAAGAGCTATTTTGGGCTCAGTTCCATAGTCCGGATCGTTCACTTCCGTTGACCGATCGGTTGGCCGAATGGGCTGAGCTGAACAGGTTGTCCGGACTTGCCATGACTGATATCGTGGCTCATGTCTGGCCAGAGAGGCCCAAGGCTACGAGCTATTTTGGCTTATTGCAGCAATTTCTTGGAGCGGTGCCGCATATCAAGGAGATGAAGCGGTCGGCCTGCATAGAAGGCGCGCGGATGGCCCTTGCCCGTGTGAAGACACATTGGACAGAGATGGATGCCACCGCTATTGCCGCCCAGGGTTCGGACGAAAGCCGGTTACCCGCCGAGCACTATTTTGGGGAAGTTATGCGTGGCGCTCGTTTAATAGAGTCGCAGTGCTCGAAAAATGTCACGTTCAAATGAACGTTTTATCTTGTAAAACAATGATTATGATGTAACCGCTTTTTATACTTGTGCGTTCCAAGTATTAAAATATCTCCTATGCGGCCGTTTATGTATGCATTTGTATAACCTGAAAGATGACAGTCTTCGGCTTCAGCCCCCACGCACAAGGTGCGGGGGTGTTTGCAAAAAATAGCGCGTTTTCACACTTAATCCGACGTCTCGGTCCCGTTAAGGAGGTGGTAGCGTAGCAAACGAGGCAATCCGGACTATGATGCTTTATCACTTTCACTTAGCCATTGGAGTTCGACGGTGGGGCTACGATATAGTCCCTGGGGGCACCGCGCTTCTCCGGATTTGGGGTGCGTGTGTGCCTGACCGGGAAACGGTCCTTCGTCCAAACGGGGAATTCTAAACATTCCGGTAGTCGATCGAGTGGTTGACCAGTCTCTCGGTGTATCATGATAGTCAGTTTTCGGCTTTCTCTACTGAGGTGCTTGCCCAGCCGAACTGGGGCACAATCGCAGTAGTTCTCCTGGTGCGGCGTTAGCCGATGATACGGAACATAAGGCAGCAAAACACAGGAGCCGGGCAAACCCAACATTTGACCAAAGACATGATTCGGAGCTGATGCATATAAGGCCTAACTCGAGACGCCGAACACTCCCTAAGGTGTTCGGTCTTTGTAATAATGGGCAGAACAATGCCCTAAGCCCCTAGTGTCCAGGTACGGGCATGGTTCTCTGACGTGGCCGATGCCAAAACATCAGGTTCCGCTTTGGTTATAATGAGAAACCAAGGGATTATAACAACAAGAGATAGTAAAAAAAGGTTTACGCAGGGTCTTAATCTGAAAAGAATCCTCGCGACGGGTCCCTACTGCACGTCTGCGCCTGTGTCTCCGTTGTGCCGTTATCCTGGACGGGTGTGCATGTTGTTCATCTGTAAAAAGAGAGGAACTTAGTTTGAAAGGAACTCGTGCGAAAATATATACGAAGGAAGAAATATAAATAAGTAAAGTGGAGTCTGTGTGAACTCGCTATTGCTTGTGCGCGCAGCCCCTTGTGAAGGGATGTGCGGCTAGGGAGCCCCTAGCTTACTTATGCCGGACTCGTCTGACCGTGTCCGGGGTCTTTAAATGACCCTCGCACTGAAATGATGCCACGTGGACCGGGCATCTTAAGTGTAAGAGACGCGTAATGTGGTATGGCGTTGAAGCGGACAAAAGCTTCTCGTCCCAAGAGTGCTTGATAGCTACTTTTAAATGGGACGATATGAAAGATTAGCTTTTCGCGTCGAAAGTTGTTCGGTGATCCGAACACAACTTCTAGTAATAGGGAGCCTGTGCACTTGGCGTAAGGGCCTGGCGTCACTCCTTTAAAGGAAGTGCGGCTGTGTCGAATTTTAGTAAGGTCTATCCCCAACTTGCGGATTGTGTTTGGATATAGCAGGTTTAAGTCACTGCCTCCGTCCATCAGGACTTGTGTAAATTGTAGTCCGTCGATTATAGGATCCAATGTCAGGGCAGTCCATCCTGCATTTTGAACGCTTCTGGAATAATCCAGGTGGTCGAAAGTGATTGGTTTTGATGTCCAATCTCTATGTTCCGCTGGGTCGGACCGTGCGAGACCCATTTTAACGGGTGCCGCACTGTTTTTCCGTATTATCACATGAAGTGAATTTACTGCTTTGACCTCTTGTGGGAAATTCTTTTGTTTTCCGGTGCTCTGCTGGTGGGGTTTATCATCTTCGCTTGACGCGTTGAGCCCCTTGTGTTCGGTGTTTAGTCGGCCGGACTGTTTGAAAACCCAACAATCTCGGTGGGTGTGGTTTGCAGGCCTTCCGGGGGTACTGTGGATTTGACATATCCGACCCAAAATCTTGTTTAAGTTGGATAGCTCATCGCTATTATCCTTAAGAGGCGGTGTTTTGTT
>NW_021230385.1:0-1384 GCF_002162155.2 Triticum dicoccoides | reverse complement strand
TTGAGTTGTAAATCAATAAAAGTGTGATGATCTTAATTATTAGAGCATTGTCCCAAGTGAGGAAAGGATGATGAAGACTATGATTCCCCCACAAGTCGGGATGAGACTTTGGACTTTATAAAATAAAAAAGGCCAAAGAAGCCCATAAAAAAAGAGGCCAAAGAAGCCCACCAAATAAAAAAAATAAAAAATAGAAAAAATGAAATGAGAGAAAAGAGAGAAGGGACAATGCTACTATCTCTTTTCCACACTTGTGCTTCGAAGTAGAGCCATGATCTTCATGATAGAGAGTCTCCTATGTTGTCACTTTCATATACTAGTGGGAATTTTTCATTATAGAACTTGGCTTATATATTCCAATAATGGGCTTCCTCAAAACACCCTAGGTCTTCGTTTGCAAGCAAGTTGGATGCACACCCACTTAGTTTCTTTTGTTGAGCTTTCATATATTTATAGCTCTAGTGCATCCGTCGCATGTCAATCCCTACTCACTGACATTGATATCTATTAATGGGCATCTCCATAGCCCGCTGATACGCCTAGTTGATGTGAGACTATCTTCTCCTTTTTTGTCTTCACAACCACCACAATATACCACCATAGTGCTATGTCCATGGCTTGCGCTCATGTATTGCATAAGAGTTGAAAAGGCTGAAGCGTGTTAAAAAGTATGAACCAATTGCTCAGCTTGTCATCGGGGTTGTGCATGATGGGAGTATTTTGTGTAATGAAAATGAAGCATGGCCTAACTATATGATTTTGTAGGGATAAGCTTTCTTTTGCTATGTTATTTTGATAAGACATGATTATTTGTTAGTATGCTTCAAGTATTATTATTTTTATGTTCTGTAAGCTTTTATCTTGAATCATTTGGATCTGAACAATCATGCCACAATAAAGAAAATTACATTGAGAATTATGGTAGGTAGCATTCCACATCAAAAATTCTGTTTTTATCATTTACCTACTCGAGGACGAGCATGAATTAAGCATGGGGATGCTTGATACGTCTCCAACGTATCTATAATTTTTGATTGTTCCATGCTATTATATTACCTGTTTTGGATGTTTATGGGCTTTACTCTACACTTTTATATCATTTTTGGGACTACCCAACTAACCGGAGGCCCAACCCGAATTGCTATTTTTTTGCCTATTTGAGTGTTTCGAAGGAAGGGAATATCAAACGGAGTCCAAACGGAATGAAACCTTCGGGAGCGATCTTTTCGGAACAAACGCAATCCAGGAAACTTGGAGTGGACGTCAAGAAGCGAACAAGGCGGCCACGAGGGTGCCCGGCGCGCCCTAAGGGGGTGGGCACGCCCCCACCCTCGTGGGCCCCTCGAGCGTCAACCGACATACCTCTTCCTCCTATATATATCCA
>NW_021230384.1:0-973 GCF_002162155.2 Triticum dicoccoides | reverse complement strand
GTCAGCGCATGAAGCGGCTCGGTGGCGAGCACCGCCGTCGCGCTTGGCCACCTCCTGCCTGGTTGCCTCCCTCCTCGATGCGCCTGGAGACGCCACGACACCCTTGCCTCTCTCTCACTCTCCCAGGAACCCCTCTCGCTCTCCCTCCGTCCCTATTCCCCCTCTGCTCTCTCTCCCTCCCGCGACCGAACGGAGCCGCCGCCACCGACGAGCTCCCTCGCGGCCACCGGCCACCCCACGCAAACCCGACGCGCCCAGAAGCTCCGCCACGTTGTCTTCTTCCCCTTCGATGAGCCACGCAAGCCGGGAGGGCCCGGAACATCGCCATCGCCGTCGTCTTCCACCTCGGGCTCCGACCACCGCCGCCGTTGATTCGTCGTCACCAAGCCATCCCCGAGCCCACTAGTCTGCTCTGCGAGTTCAACGTGAGCACCGGAATCTTTCCCCTCTCTCCCCTGCCTCGTTTGCACCGCCTAGCTATCAAATCCGCCGGAGCCGCGAGCTTACCACCGCCGGCGATGTCGCTGCCGCCGCGCTAGTCGCTGGAGCTCGTGTCCGAGCACTCCATCGTGCTCAGCACGCTCCCAGTAGCACATATCACCCCACCACCGTCCTCCCCGTGCACCCTAACGCAATCCCGTGCACAACCGAACTCCGGCCACCGCCTTTGAGCTCGTGGCCGTCCACTCCGGCCACCCCCGGCCCGGCTACTGCCACCAGCCGACGCGCTGCAACACCAGCTACCCGTAGAGATCAACCGCGGCTCAAACCGCTGTCTGTACGCGAAACCCGAGCAACTCCGGCGTGTTGCCGCCCCGGGTTTGGTCGCCGCCGGCTGAACTCCGGTGACGCCGACGTGGCGCACTTACTTAGTCACTAATGACCCTGCTAACAGCCCTATCTCTCACTGACATATGGGCCCCACGCCCTTAACTAACCACGGTTAACCCCTGTTTAGTTTAAGTTAACCACA
>NW_021230383.1:0-545 GCF_002162155.2 Triticum dicoccoides | reverse complement strand
TCCCTCCCTATCGTTAATGACTTCCGTGATGAGTTAGCCCATGCTTTGTTTCATGGAGTTTTTTTTGTGAAGCTTGACTGACGACTTGTATGTTTAAGTGGGATATCTCATTTGTATGGACAAAGTAAAAATTATCATTTTTTGCATGCTTTATTTATAAAGATGGTTTGTTTATGTCAATTGTGAGCGGGAGGAGGCCACAGAAGAGCCAGCCACACCAAATCCGGCAGGAAATAGGGTCCAAAGTAGTCAAATGATTGAAAAAGAGCATTTATTGTCAATCTAACCCTGTCATGCATACACCTCTTTAGTTTAGACTTAGTTCAGGGTTAGAATCTAACTCTAACCTCTAACTCAGTTAGAGTTCTCCTCGTCTCGGTTCATCGCCATCATATTTTCCCCATTCCTGTGTTTTTAGTATCCTGCGAATCAGAGAGGCCCTTTTTTGCCGAAAAAATCAAAGAGGCCCTTAGACTGGTTTAGGTCCGGTCATTTTTTATAAATGTGTTATGTCCAAAATTTAATGAATGTGCTCTGGTTTCTAC
>NW_021230382.1:0-1579 GCF_002162155.2 Triticum dicoccoides | reverse complement strand
AGGAGGGAAGTCGAGGAGCAGTTGTGCGCACGCCAAGGCTTCCACTGGCGTGGGTGGCGGTGACAGCTGAGTGGATCGCGGCGCGCTTCGACTTCTAACTATGTTAGAAGGAGCTCTGTCACGACCCAGTGGCTGCGTGCCATTTTCAGCAGTGCTTCAGCGAGCGTGTTGAACTCCTTCGTCTTGCTGACGACGCACAGGGCTTTTCCCACGGCGGTGCCCAGGGTCACCAACGTGGTGACGCTGTTCGGCGCGCACACCATGGAGGTCGCCGCGCCGCCCGGAGTCAGCACAACGACACCCTCAGAGGGCCCCGCGCCGCCGGCAGGGGGCCCAGCTCCGTCTTTGGGTCCGGCGGCATGGGGTTGATCATCTGGTGCACGAACGACGCCGCTCGCCAGGCTCCGACTACCTGGGTGGTGCTGGTGTTCGCGGGCCGCGGCCCGAGTCGTGTCCGCGACTGGTCCGCTGCTCGTCCGCACCGGTACGGGCCGTTCGTCCCCCAACGAGCCGATCACCGTGGACGTCTTCTTCTTAGGGGCCATGGCGACGAAGAACAGCTAGGCTAACTACCAGACCGGATTCTCTCAAACGCGCCCCCTACCTGGCGTGCCAAAGATGTCGGTGGGAAACGACACCTATGGGATCACAAGAATCCCTACTGTGGTTGCGGGGCGCAGGGTTGAGAGAAGAGCGGATCTAACAGAGAGCACGCGGTTCGTTTATCTAGGTTCGGGCCGCGAGGATGCGTAAAACCCTAGTCCTGCTTTGGTGGATGTATTCTGAGTTCTTGAACTAGCTATGGAGTGTAACGAGCTCCAAAAAGACGAATCCCCCTCCTCGTCGCCTTGGGCCACCTTTTATAGAAAAAGGGGTTGCCACAGTGGCACACAGGAGGTGGAAAGGCAACAGTGTTGCGAGGTTATCCTTCATATTACAGGACAAGACGCATTTAATGCATCGCGCAGGTGTCCCTTTGCATTTAATGCATCGCACAGGTGTCCCTTTGCTTTATCGGGGACGAGGGCGGGGCTCGTCCCGTCCGTCGCCGCTCTTCCTTGCTTCGACAAGCGCCCAGGCCAGTGATGCGTGCGGCGCCATGTAGGCAGGCTGGCAGCTGAGGTGGCGTGGTGGGGGAGCCATCGCGAGGATCTGCATGTCGCCGCGCAGGCACTTGATGGGTTGGCCTGGGAGCTGCATGTCGCCATGCAGGTGCCTGCCCAGCTGGTTGGACTGGCAGCTGTATGCGAACGGCGGTGGAAGCTTGGTCGCCGGCGGGCCTGGTGGTGGCCTTGCCGGGTGGCCCGACAAGGGTCTTGTCATGGCACGCCGTCGTCCCCGGCAAGGGTCTTGCCGTGGCATGCCGTCGTCCCCGGCAAGGGTCTTGCCGGGGGTCGTCGTCTTCTAATCCTCGTCTATCCTTGGATATGTCTTCACAAAGATCTGCATGCCACCTTGGAGGTGCCTTCCCGAGCCCTGGCTCCACGCGGATGACGGTGTTGGGGATCGTGGGCTCAAGGGTGGCTCACTCCGCTGGTGTGGGGTGAGTTGCCCCGGCAAGGGTCTTGCCGGGGCTGCC
>NW_021230381.1:0-1395 GCF_002162155.2 Triticum dicoccoides | reverse complement strand
CTTATACAGGGAATTTGACCTAAATTCATACTAAATTTCTCTGAAATTCATAGAAATTTATTATGAATTTAGGTTGAATTTTCTCTATAGGCGCATATATGCTCTTTTTATTAGTAAGTTAATCATAAACTTGTGATTCACACAAATTTCAAAGAATTCAAATTTTAACAATTCAAATTTGAAAACTATTGGCACTAAGAGAAAGTTTATAATTTTTGTGACTTAAAAGAAAAATTATTAAAAATAAACTTTAATAAAATAAATAAAAATAGCAACAATAAGTATTGTGTTGTAAGTAGAAACAAAATAAAATAAATAAAGCAACAAAGAAAATAAAAAAACAAAATAACTTTTCTAAAACTAATGGCACTAACAGAAAGTTTATAATTTTGCTGACCTAAAAGCAAAAAGAATTAAAAAATATAGCAAAAAACAGAAGAAAATAAATAATGCAAAAAACAAAAAAAACTGGAAAAAACTTTGAATTTTAAACATAGTAATATTAAACACCGTAATTTTAACTATTGAAATTTGAAAACTAATGGCACTAACAGAAAGTTTATAATATTTGTGACCTAAAAGAAAAATAATTAAAAATAAACTTTCATAAAATAAATAAAAATAGCAACAATAAGTAATTTGTTATAAGTAGAAACAAAATAAAATAAATAAAGGAACAAAGAAAACAAAAAAACAAAAAAGTGCCACCTACTGGGGCCCCACGGCCTGAATACAACTAGAAACCCTATCATGGCCAGGATTCAGGCCCGCAGGAGGCCCAGTAGGCCCACCTGCACACAGCGTACGGTTAGGTCCGAAAGCCTACAATTGAGAGGAGCTCGAGAGGGTGGGCGCAGCAGCCCTTATAAACTTTTGATGCGGGACAGCACAAGGCCTTTGGTCCCGGTTGGTGGCACCAACCGGGACCAATGCACCCCTTTAGTACCGGTTGGTGCCACCAACCGCGACCAAAGGCCTCTATTTCCCACCCTTTAGGCTGCTGAAAAGAGACTTTTGGTCCCTGTTGGTGGCATGAACCGGGACCAAAGGGGGCATTCGCCCCGGTTTGTGCCATGAACCGGGACCAATTTGCTCTGTATATAAGCAGGACTTAGCAGTTTCTCCAAAATCCATCACTTTCTCCGCCCGACGCCCCTGCTCCTCGTCGACGTCGCCGCCGAGCCTGCCCCGACGCCGTCAGGATGGTCCGCGTCACCGTCGTCGCCGCCGCATACGCCATCAGCCTGCTCAACTTCGCCACCGCCGACACCCTCGACGCCATCTGCCCCAACGCCGGCGCCGCTCCCCGCGCCCCTGCGCCTGCCCCGACGCCGCCCGCCGTGCTCCGCCACCCCCTGTGAGGACCTGCCTCGTGCCCCTGCCCTGCCTCACTCC
>NW_021230380.1:0-971 GCF_002162155.2 Triticum dicoccoides | reverse complement strand
AGAGATGCAACTGGTCGAGTGGCCAAATGGGCGATTGAACTTCTTCCCCTTGATATCAAGTTTGAGGCAAAGAAAGCCATTAAGTCCCAGGCGATAGCAGATTTCCTCGCCGAGTGGATTGAACAACAGCAGCCGACTGAAGTTCACTCGGAGCATTGGACCATGTTTTTCGATGGCTCTAAGATGTTGAATGGTTCCGGTGCTGGGGTTGTCCTGGTTTCCCCCAGAGGAGATAAGCTCAGATATGTGCTCCAGATTCACTTTGATTCCTCCAACAATGAGGCAGAATATGAGGCCCTCCTATATGGGTTGCGCATGGCCATTTCACTCGGCGTCCGTCACCTAATGGTCTATGGCGACTCGGATTTAGTGGTCAATCAGGTGATGAAAGAGTGGGACGTGAGAAGCCCAGCCATGACTGGACACTACAGTGCAGTGAGGAAGCTGGAGAAGAAGTTCGAGGGGTTGGAGCTCCATCATATACCCCGACTGAAAAATCAAGCAGCTGATGATCTAGCAAAGATAGGTTCCAAGAGAGAAGCCATTCCGAGTGGTGTGTTCTTGGAGCATATACACACTCCGTCAGTCAAAGAAGATCCTTTCACCGAAGAAACTCTGCAGCCCAAGAGCGCCACAGATCCGACTGAAGTTGAAGTCCCAGCGGTGGTCGACTTGATCATGGAGGTTTTGGTGGTCATTCCCGACTGGACGATTCCGTATGTCGCATATATCTTTAGGAAAGAGCTTCCGGAGGATGAGGAAGAGGCTCGGCAGATCGTCCGTCGATCTAAGGCCTTTACCGTAATCAAAGGACAATTATACAGAGAAAGCGCGACTGGAGTCGGTCAGAAGTGCATAACACCAGAAGAAGGTCGAATCATCCTCAATGATATTCACTCGGGGACCTGTGGTCATCATGCGTCCTCTCGGACCATCGTGGCCAAAGCATACCGAGCCGGATTTTACTGGCC
>NW_021230379.1:0-1277 GCF_002162155.2 Triticum dicoccoides | reverse complement strand
ATGAATCATTAGATGCACCTGGTTCTGGGGAGTCCGAGTCGTCGGTCATCATGAGTGAGGTATGTGTGTAATCAATGTTCTATGGAAGTAAGTAATGTTAAACCTTAGAAATCTGTTTTCATGGCTGTGGTTTGATTGTGTAGGTGACACAAGATGATGGGGCAAAGAATGTCCAAGATACTGCCAGTGCAGATGATAAGAGGGATATGTTCATGCAGATAATGGAAATGACCTTTACGTCTCATGATGCTGCGTATGATTTCTACAACAGCTATGCTAAAGATAATGGTTTCAGCCTTAGAAAGAATAAGGTCAGGTATAGCAAAACAGAGTCACGTCATATGCGTTGTAGGCGGTTTGTTTGTTCAAGACAAAGGAAAGGTGACAACAAGTTGCTAACCGAGGAAGGACACGGCCGTAGGCTCAGAGCCAAGACACGCTGCTTTTGTGAAGCGCACCTGACCGTCAAGCTTGACCAAAAGCGTGGGGTTTGGTATGTTGAAAGTTTTAAGGACAAGCATAGCCATATGTTGGCAGGACCGGACGAGGTACCTTTTCTTTGGTCCCATAGAAAAATCAAAGAGTACCAGAAGCATGAGATAATGTCCATGGGAGCTGCAGGGATTAGAATTCACGACATGATGGATTGCTTCATCAGCAAACATGTATGGTACGGCGGTGTTGGTTTTACCAGGCGTGAAATATACAACCTTTGTGCCAAGGAGAAGAGGAAGCTGCTTTCAATAGGTGATGCTGCCACAGCCATAGGCATCATGGCCAGTAGGAAACAGAGGGATCCTAGCTTCTTTTTCGAGTACAGGCTAGATAAGGAAGGACATTTGAATAGGATGTTCTGGTGCGACTCCCAGTCTCGTCATGACTATGAGGACTTCGGCGACGTGCTTGCATTTGACAGCACGTACAAGATGAACCGCTATGGTATGCCATTCATACCTTTTGTTGGTCTTAACAATCACCGGAAAACCACTGTTTTTGGTTGTGCCATAGTTTCGGACGAGACCGAGGAGACATACGTGTGGCTTCTGTAGACTTTTTTGAGGTCCATGTGTCAAAAGATGCCTAAGAGTGTTATCGCAGACGCCGACGCTCCGATGATCAAGGCAATTCGCGAAGTCTTGCCAGACGTGTGGCACCGTATATGTACGTGGCACATAGAGAAAAATATGAAGATTCACCTCAGTCACAAGTCCTTGAAGGAGTTCCGAACTCTTCTGTACTACAGCACGTCCACGGCAACGTTTGAGGAGAGATGGCAC
>NW_021230378.1:0-1390 GCF_002162155.2 Triticum dicoccoides | reverse complement strand
TCACCATTGATGACTACTCCATCTCACGTGATGATCGGACATGGTATAGTTGATGTGGATCACGTTTCACTTAGATGACTAGAGCGATGGCCATTTAAGTGAGAGTTCTTAAGTAATTTGATTAATTGAACTTTAATTTATCATGAACTTAGTCCTGATAGTTATTGCAAATTATGTTGTAGATAAATAGCTCGCGTTGTAGTTTCCTTTTGTTTTTGATATGTTCTTAGAGAAAACTATGTTATTAGCAATGATGCAGACTTAGTCCGTGATCTGAGGATTATCCTCATTGCTGCACAGAAGAATTATGTCCTTGATGCACCGCTAGGTGACGGACCTATTGCAGGAGCATATGCAGACGTTATGAACATTTGGTAAGCTCGGTATGATGACTACTTGATAGTTTAGTGTGCCATGCTTTACGGCTTAGAACTGGGACTTCGGAAATGTTTGGAACGCCACGGAGCATATAAGATGTTCCAACAGCTGAAATTGGTATTTCAGGCTCATGCCCAAGTCGAGAGGTATGAGACCTCTGACAAGTACTTTGCCTACAAGATGGAGGAGAATAGCTCAACCAGTGAGCATGTGCTCAGATTGTTTGGGTACTACAATTGCTTGAATCAAGTGGGAGTTAATCTTCCAGATAAGATAGTAATTGAAAATTTTCTCTAGTCACTATCACCAAGTTACTAGAACTTCGTGATGAACTATAATATGCAAGGGATGACGAAAGTAATTCCCAAGCTCTTCACGATGCTGAAATCGGCGAAGGTAGAAATCAAGAAAGAGCATCAAGTGTTGATGGTTAACAAGACCACTAGCTTCAAGAAAAGGGCAAAGGGATAGAAAGGGAACTTCGAGAAGAATGACAAGCAAGCTGTCACTCCCATGAAGAAACCCAAAGCTAGACTTAAGCATAAAACTGAGTGCTTCTACTGCAAGGGATTAATCTCTGGAAGCGGAACTACCCCAAATAATTGGCGGATAAGAAGGATGGCAAAGTGAACAAAAGTATATTTGATATACATGTTATTGACGTGTACTTTACTAGTGTTCATAGTAACCCCAGGGTATTTGATACTAGTTCAGTTGCTATGATTAGTAACTCGAAACAGGAGTTACAAAATGAACAGAGACTAGTTAAGGGCAAGGTGACGGTGTGTGTTGGAAGTGATTCCGAGGTTGATAAGATCACCATCGCATAGTCCCTATACCTTCAGGATTGGTGTTGGACCTAAATAAATGTTATTTGGTGTTTGCGTTGAGCATGAATATGATTTGATCATGTTTATTGCGATACAGTTATTCATTTAAGTCAGAGAATAATTGTTGTTCTGTTTACATGAATAAAACCTTCTATGGTCATACATCCAATGTAAATGGTTTA
>NW_021230377.1:0-1776 GCF_002162155.2 Triticum dicoccoides | reverse complement strand
ATCGAACAACCATTATTCTCAGACTTAAATGAGTAGCCATCTCGTATTAAACGAGATCCAGATACAATGTTCATGCTCAAACTTGGCACTAAATAACAATTATTAAGGTTCAAAACTAATCCCGTAGGTAAATGTAGAGGCAGCGTGCCGACGGCGATCACATCGACTCTGGAACCATTCCCGACGCGCATCGTCACCTCGTCCTTCGCTAGTCTCCGTTTATTCCGCAGCTCCTGCTGTGAGTTACAAATATGAGCAACGGCACCGGTATCAAATACCCAGGAGTTACTACGAGTACTGGTAAGGTACACATCAATCACATGTATATCAAATATACCTTTGGTGTTGCCGGCCTTCTTATCCGCTAAGTATTTGGGGTAGTTCCGCTTCCAGTGACCCTTCCCCTTGCAATAAAAGCACTCAGTCTCAGGCTTGGGTCCATTCTTTGACTTCTTCCTGGTAACTGGCTTACCAGGCGCGGCAACATCTTTGCCGTCCTTCTTGAAGTTCTTCTTACCCTTGCCCTTCTTGAACTTAGTGGTCTTATTGACCATCAACACTTGATGTTCTTTCTTGATTTCAGCCTCTGCTGACTTCAGCATTGAGAACACTTCAGGAATGGTCTTTTCCATTCCCTGCATGTTGTAGTTCATCACAAAGCTCTTATAGCTTGGTGGGAGCGACTGGAGGATTCTGTCAATGACCGCCTCATCTGGGAGGTTAATGTTCAGCTGGGTCATACGGTTGTGCAACCCAGACATCTTCAGGATGTGCTCACTGACAGAACTGTTTTCCTCCATCTTACAACTGTAGAACTTGTCGGAGACATCATATCTCTCGACCCGGGCATGAGCTTGAAAAACTAGTTTCAGCTCTTCGAACATCTCATATGCTCCGTGATGCTCAAAACGCTTTTGGAGCCCCGGTTCTAAGCTGTAAAGCATGCCGCACTGAACGAGGGAGTAATCATCAGCGCGAGACTGCCAAACATTCATAATGTCTTGGTTCTCTGGGACGGGAGCGTCACCTAGCGGTCCTTCTAGGACATATTGTTTCCTGGCAGCTATGAGGATGATCCTCAGGTTCCGGACCCAGTCCGTATAGTTGCTGCCATCATCTTTCAGCTTGGTTTTCTCTAGGAACGCGTTGAAGTTCATGTTGACATTAGCGTTGGCCATTGATCTACAAGACATATTTGCAAAGGTTTTAGACTAAGTTCATGATAATAAAGTTCTAATCAAATTATGAACTCCCACTTAGATTAGACATCCCTTTAGTCATCTAAGTGTTACACGATCCGAGTCGACCAACCCGTGTCCGATCATCACGTGAGACGGACTAGTCATCGTCGGTGAACATTTTCATGTTGATCGTATCTTCCATACGACTCGTGTTCGACCTTTCGGTCTTCGTGTTCCGAGGCCATGTCTGCACATGCTAGGCTCGTCAAGTTAACCCTAAGTGTTTTCGCTGTGTAAAACTGTCTTACACCCGTTGTATGTGAACGTAAGAATCCATCACACCCGATCATCACGTGGTGCTTAGAAACGACGAACTGTAGCAACGGTGCACAGTTAGGGGAGAACACTTCTTGAAATTTTATAAGGGATCATCTTATTTACTACCGTCGTTCTAAGTAAACAAGATGCATAATACATAATAAACATCACATGCAATTATATAGTTGTGACATGATATGGCCAATATCATATAGCTCCATTGATCTTCATCTTCGGGGCTCCATGATCATCTCGTCACCGGCTTGACACCATGATC
>NW_021230376.1:0-1050 GCF_002162155.2 Triticum dicoccoides | reverse complement strand
AATTTTGGCTAAGACAAGTAGGTTTTCTAGGCCACGTGCTGACTCAAGACGGTATAGCAGTGGACCCAGAGAAAGTCAAGGCCGTACTTGACTGGAAGTCACCAGCCAGCGTAACAGACATACGAAGTTTCTTGGGAATGGCAGGGTATTACCGCAGATTTATTGAAGGATTCTCCACCATATCCAAGCCTATGACACAGTTACTCAAGAAAGATAAGAAGTTTTAATGGACAGAAGCCTGCGAGAAAAGTTTCCAAGAGCTAAAGCGGAAATTAACAACAGCACCAGTATTAATTGTACCCGATATACACAAGAATTTTGAAGTATTTTGTGACGCATCCAGAAAGGGTCTCGGATGCATGTTGATGCAAGAAGGCAAGGTTGTCGCCTACGCTTCAAGGCAACTTCGCAAACACGAGGAAAATTATCCCACTCATGATTTAGAAATGGCAGCAGTTATTCATGCACTCAAGGAATGGAGGCATTTCCTACTTGGGAATCGATGTGAGATATATACGGATCACAAAAGCCTCAAATACATTTTTACGCAGCCAGAACTAAATTTACGGCAACGCCGCTGGTTGGAATTGGTAAAGGATTATGATGTTGGTATCCATTACCATCCAGGGAAAGCAAACGTAGTGGCCGATGCACTGAGTCGGAACCCCAGCGCCGACGGGAACTATCTGCACAGCTTGAGGCCCGAATTCCATCAAGAATTTGTCAAGCTCAACTTGATAATGGTAGCAGAAGGCACCATATCAAACTTGGAAATACAACCACACCTTGTGGAGAAAATTAAAGAGGCTCAGTCCGGTCACCCCAGCATTGAAGGAATTAAAAGGAAGTTGAGTATGGGCAAGGCCTCGGAATTCGTCATAGACAATGAAGGAATATTATGGTACGGAGAAAGGCTATGCGTGCCAAACATAGAAGACCTTAAACAGCAAGTTTTAACTGAAGCACACACCACTCCATATTCGATCCACCCTGGAGGAACCAAAATGTATAAGGATATTCAGGAAAGATTTTGGTGGCACGGTATGAAGA
>NW_021230375.1:0-422 GCF_002162155.2 Triticum dicoccoides | reverse complement strand
GCGTCGCTGACGACTGTAATGGAATGATCAGAGAAATAATGAGCAACCTTCTTCGTGGTCATGTAGATCCCATACACAAGCTTCTGATAATGAGGATATCTTTGCTTTGATGGAGTCAAAACTTCAGACAGATAGTACACTGGGCGCTGAACTTTGAAGGCTTTCCCTTCTTCTTCCCGCTCGACCGTAAGTACTGTACTGTCGACTTGTCCTGTGGCTGCAATATAAAGGAACAGAGGCTCTTTGCTGATTGGAGCAGCAAGTGTTGGGGAACGTTGCAGAAAATTAAAATTTTTCCTACGGTTTCACCAAGATCCATCTATGAGTTCATCTAAGCAACGAGTCAAGGGAGAGAGTTTGCATCTACATACCACTTGTAGATCGCGTGCGGAAGCTTGCAAGGTGATGATGTAGTCGTACTC
>NW_021230374.1:0-1371 GCF_002162155.2 Triticum dicoccoides | reverse complement strand
CCCGGGGTTCATCAATCGTGGAAATCGCTCTGGGTCCCCAAAACAGCGAGTAATAGTCCACGAAACGGACAAGAACCGGCCAAATATATGAGTGTTGATGATCGACACGTAAACGCACCCCGAGGTTCGTCAATCATGGAAATGACTCCGGGACCCCAAAACAGAGTAATAGTCCAAGAGACGGGCCAGAATCAGACCGAACTGTGATTGTTGATGACCGACACATAAGCGCACCTTGGAGTTCGACAACCATGGAAATCGCTTTGGGGCCCAAAAACGGTGAGTAATAGTCCATGAAACGGGCCAGAATCGGCCAAATCTGCAAGTGTTGATGACCAACAGGTAAGCACGCCCTGGGGTTCAACAACTATGAAAATCGCTTCGGGACCCCAAAACGTTGAGTAATAGTCCACGAAACGGGTCAGAATTGGACAAAACTGTGAGAGTTGAAGACTAACATGTAAACGCACACCGGGGTTCGTCAATCGTGGAAATGACTCCGGGACCCCAATACAGAGTAACAGTCCAAGAAAAGGGCCAGAATTGGCTAAAACTGTGATTGTTGATGACCGACACGTTAGCACACCTTGGGGTTCAACAACTATGGAAATCGCTTTGGGGCCCCAAAACGGTGAATAGTAGTCCACGAAACGGGTCAGAATTGGACAAAGCTGTGAGAGTTGAGAACGGACACATAAACGCACACCGGGGTGCATCAATCGTGGAAATCGCTCTGGCCCCCAAAACGCTGAGTAATAGTGCACGAAACCGCGAGTAATAATCCATGAAACAAGAATCATTTTGGGACCCCAAAACGACGAGTAATAGTCCATGAAACGGGCAGAAACGGCCGAAACCGCGAGTGTTGATGATCGACACGTAAGCGCACCTTGGAGTTCGATAACCATGGAAATCACTCCGGGACCCCGAAACGGTGAGTAATAGTGCATGAAACGGGCCAGAATTGGCCAAAACTGCGAGTGTTGATGATCAACACGTAAACACACCTTGGGGTTCAACAACTACGGAAATCGCTTCGGGACCCGAAAATGATGAGTAATAGTCCACGAAACGGGTCAGAATTGGACAAAGCTGTGAGTGTTGACGACGGACACATAAACGCACCCCGGGGTTCATCAATCATGGAAATCGCTCTGGGTCCCCAAAACGCTGAGTAATAGTGCACGAAACCGCGAGTAATAGTCCATGAAACGAGAATCGCTTTGGGACCCCAAAACGGTGAGTAATAGTCCATGAAACGGGCAAGAAACGGCCGAAACAGCGAGTGTTGATGATCGACACGTAAGCGCACCTTGGAGTTCGATAACCATGGAAATCACTCCGGGACCCCGAAATGGTGAGTAATAGTGC
>NW_021230373.1:0-667 GCF_002162155.2 Triticum dicoccoides | reverse complement strand
TAGCATTCAATATTACTCCTTCGAATTCTATCAACACGTTATTTGGGATGTGGTTAGATGAAATAGATTCAGAAACGGCGAGACATATGCGTGTAGGAGTGTGTGCTTTATTATGGGCAGTATGAAACTGCAGGAATGATTTGGTTTTTAACAAAACAACAAATATTCACTTCTTGCAGGTTATTTTTCGGGCCACTTCGTTGATCCGTATGTGGTCGCTACTCATTCCGACGGATGCCAGGGAGCGTATGGTTACTGGGTCTATCCGGTGGGAGACGGTAGCACGGGCTATCTTCAACCGGTTTGGATGACGGTCATGTGAGTTTAGTTTCCTATCTTCTCTTTTGCCTGTCAGTTGTGTCTATCCTGTTATTATGTGTTTTTGCTCTATGTGAGCATTTTTTTCATTTTCAGACTTGAAGACTTTGTTGAACCTTTGCTTATTAATAATATGGTCGTATGCATCGTTCTGATGCAGATGCCGGGAGTTAACCTCCTTTTCGGGAAAAATGAGCGAGTTAAAAATGACAACATTGCTATCGGTAGGCGGTAGGAACACACACACACACACACACACACACATATTATATATATATATATATATATATATATATATATATATATATATATATATATATATATATATATATATATATATATATATATA
>NW_021230372.1:0-6195 GCF_002162155.2 Triticum dicoccoides | reverse complement strand
GTTTCTTCCTTTGACGTCCAGTCATGTGGGGCTGCCAGATTTGGAGTTCGATGGCATGTTCGGGGTGCTGCCCCGGTCTGATTTATTCAACGGCAGTGGCTTCACCTTTATTGGCGAGCCACCTTGGAGGTCCGCAAAGCTGCATCAGCGATGGAGCCAGGTTGAGTTCGGGTGTGGAAGTGATCCATCATTTTTTTTCTTTGGTGGCAGCTATATGGTGGTGCCAGAGGAAGGTGATAGACGTTGGTGTCAAACTCATAAGATTCTTCGCTCTTGTTTGTATTTTTACTTCTTGGTTGGTTTTTCTATGTACAAAAGCTAACATTGTTGCTGTTTTTTCAGCTTTGTCAGGACCTGTTTACGTCAATTATATTATCATCTTTATGATATAAATGAAACACTTATTAACATGCCAAAAGAAGCGAACCAATCTGTGTTTGGATGGTTAGAGGGACAGTAGTATCCCCAGCCCACTAGTGTTCAAATCCTGGTGCTCGCATTATTCCTGAATTTATTTCAAGATTTCTGGCGATGCGCTTTCAGTGTGAGGAGACGTTTCCATCGACGACGAGGCGCCTACGATGACTTCGTAAATTTCAAGATGACATGCTAGCTCAGTCTCTCAGAGGTGCTCATAGGGGTACGGTGTACGTGTGTGCGTTCATAGGGGAAAGTGCATGTGCATATGTATGAGCTTGCGTCTGTACTAATGTTAAAAAAACATGCCAAAAGAAAAAACATACATGTCCATACAACTACACCTATGGACACACACACATGCACATCCTACATTAAGAGTACCTCCGAGATATTGAGGCGGCGCAACATCTTGTGATTGGCGAAGTCATCAATGATGCTTTCTAGTCGACGGTAACGTCTCTACCCAGTGATTGGCGAAGTCACCAATTTGAATATTTGATGTGCTCAACAATATTTGCTCAGACTAGAACAGATGGAGCAAGAACTTAGATGTATGTGCATCCGACTAATTGACGACCGACCGACTGAGTTGAACAACAAGACAAAGAAATTGTTGCATGTGTTTGCGTTTACTAGCTAGCTTTTCAAATAAAGCCGGGCAGAAGAAGTTGAATATGGCATGAATTTCGGTGTCCTTATCCTCATGAAAAGGACATCGGAGTAGGTAGGAAAACAGCCGCAGGCCCTCCCGCGTGGTAGATACTATTTTGAATACATCTACCTGGATTTTTCTACCTGCTCCGCATTTCCTTACCAACTCCGCAAATCAGCAGGTTGATATTGGAGTGCTTAGAGCAACTCCAACCGCGCAACCCATTTCGTTCACGGGCGTCCGTTTGAGTCGGCGCAGACAGAAAAGTCGGTCCAACGCACCAACCCAAACGGACGTGCCTCTGCTTTTCGTCCGCCTACCGACCCATTCCCGGCCCATTTCTAAGCCGGATTTGCATCGGCCCGGACACGAGACGGACGTGCGGGCGCTCGCCTTCTCCTCCTTCTGGCCCGCTGGTCGGTGGCATCCTCCACCATTTTCCTTCATTTCCCCCAAAACCCTCCCGCCAGCGCGCGCTCCCGCCGCCCGCCATGGACGACGACCTAGACGCCGCCGCCGGCGTCGCCTCCCTCGCCTCGTCCGGCATGACGACCGCCCCCTCCGGCAAAGGCAAGCCTCGTGCCCCCCCTAAGACCGCCGCAGCGCCCAAGCTGAAGAAGACGCTGACGCCCGAACAACGGGCAAGGGAGTCGGCGAAGAGGAAGGGCTGGAGGCACGCGATGGACGCGAGAGACGAAGCCATCGTGGCGGTCACCAACGCCCGCGCCGCGGCAGCAACGAGGGAGGCGCTATATATGCTAGGGTTATACCCTAGCCAGCACGGCCTCGTCAATGCCGCCGTGGCCGCGGCCAGCACTGGCTCATCCGCGTCTCCTCGCATGGTGCTGCCCGACTCGCCCCGCACGTCGGCTACGCAGCCGATACCCAGATTCCTCGTCTACCCGCAGGCCTCCCGCCTCTCCGAGGAGTGCTCGCTCGAGGTGAGCGTGGTGGCGCCTTCCACGCCTATGCCCGTGCCCATCGATCTCAATGCCACACCGGTGGCCAGTGGCTCGTCATCTGGAGGCGCAAGGAAACGCGCGCGGCACATGCTGTTAGTAGTAATCTTGATTAGTTAGTTGCATGTATGTAGTTAGCTGGTTAGTGGCCGGACGTTGAGGAAAGTTAGCGCGCAGTAGATAGGGATGCATGTAGGTCGTTGGCTTGTTAGCTGGATTAGTGCGTACGTGTGCAGGCCGGGTCTCCAGGAGATCGTGCGTGTATGTGCGCGGGTGCCGCAGGAAGTAGTTGCTAGGTGCCGCTGGTATAAAGGGCCATGTAATCACTTCGTTCTGGTTGAGCCGTGTGTAGCCAGCGATGTAGCCATTGAAAAGATAAAGAAGATTAGGGCGTGCGTGTGCCCGTGGCGGCGTTCGTGCGCGAACCCGGAATTTCTTGTGTCTTGTGTCTTTTTCTACCTCTAGTCGAGCGTGAGAGAGGGCTACGGTTCCAACACATGCCAGCGGACGTGCTGCTGGGCGCACGCAACCTGTGGGACGGAATGCGGGCCTCCGGCGACGATGACGACATGCAAAACATCATCTTCAAGGGTGGTGTGGTGGCCGCTGGCGGTGCCGCCGGGGCCGGCTACGATCCCGAAGAGACACAAAGCCAAGACGGCCAAGGGGCGTTCACGCCATCCACCTTTGAGCAAGATCAGGTGGCCTTCATGCATGATCAGGTCGTCCTGGACATGGACGGCTTCCCACTCGACCAAGAGTTTCCGGAGGACAATGGGAAGATGAAGAGTATGAGTGCGACATCGAAGGGGAGCCTTTGTTCGAAGACGAGCTCGCCAACCAAGCCGCTGGGGCAAAGCCAAAGAGCAAGAGCAAGCGGATGAAGGCATACACGGCGGTCGAGGACAAGCTTCTTTCTGAGTGTTGGAGAGACATTGGGCAAGACCCCAAGGTCGGCGCCGAACAAAAGGCGTCAACCTTTTGGATTCGTGTCCACCATGAGTTCCGTGAGCGCAAGAAGTTTCAGCTGTACCAAATACTAAGAACGCGCGGGTGGGTGTCCGTTTCGAAGCGATGGAGGGTGATCCAACAAGGGCGCAACAAGTTTTGGGCCACTCTTGAGAGCGTCAAGGCCCGCCCCGTGAGCGGCATCTGCATGCAAGACATGGTATGCAAGCGGCCACCCTCTTTTGTGTCATCCCGTTTATGGTTGCATGTCCATTTCCATATTCATTTTGCCAATATGCTTGCATGCAATACATTAGTAGGCCTTCCAAGCTTTGGAGGCATTCAAAGTCTAACACGACGGCGAGTGCTGAAGGAAATATGCCCTATAGGCAATAATAAAGTTGTTATTTATATTTCCTTATATCATGATAAATGTTTATTATTCATGCTAGAATTGTATTAACCGAAAACTTAGTACATGTGTGAATACATAGACAAAGCAGAGTGTCCCTAGTATGCCTCTACTTAACTAGCTTGTTAATCAAAGATGGTCAAGTTTCCTAACCATAGACATGTGCTGTCATTTGATGAACGGGATCACATCATTAGAGATCCATCCTTTAGCTTAGCATTATGATCGTTTAGTTTTATTGTTATTGTTTCCTTCATGACTTATACATATTCCTCTGACTATGAGATTATGCAACTCCCGAATACAGGAGGAACACTTTGTGTGCTATCAAACGTCACAACATAACTGAGTGATCATAAAGATGCTCTACAGGTGTCTCCGAAGGTGTTTGTTGATTTGGCATAGATTGAGATTATGATTTGTCACTCCGTGCATCGGAGAGGTATCTCTGGGATCTCTCGATAATGCACATCACTATAAGCCTTGCAAGCAATATGACTAAAGGGTTAGTTACGGGATGATGAATTACGGAACGAGTAAAGAGACTTCCGGTAACGAGACTGAACTAGGTATGATGATACCGACGATCGAATCTCGGCCAAGTAACATACCGATGACAAAGGGAATGACGTATGTTGTTATGCGGTTTGACAGATAAAGATCTTCGTAGAATATGTAGGAGCCAATATGAGCATCTAGGTTTCACTATTAGTTATTGACAGGAGATGTGTCTCGGTCATGTCTACATAGTTCTCGAACCCGTAGGGTCCGCACGCTTAACGTTCGATGACGATTTGTATTATGAGTTATGTGTTTTGGTGACCGAAGTTTGTTCGGAGTCCCGGATGAGATCACGGACATGACGAGGAGTCTCGAAATGGTCGAGAGGTAACGATTCATATATTGGAATGTTATATACGGACACCTGAATGGTTCCGAAGACGATCGGGGATTTTTCGGAGTACTGGGAGGTTGGCGGAACCCCACGGGAAAGTTAATGGGCCTCATGGGCCATAGTGGAGAGGAGGAGGCAGCCGCAGGAGGTGGCGCCCTCCCAAGGCCAAGCCGAATTGGACAAGGCGTGGGGGGCACGGCCCCCCTTTCCTTCTCCCTTTCCACCTCTTTCCCCTTTCCCCTCCGTTGGAAGGAAGGAGGGGGGCGAATCCTACTTGGACTAGGAGTCCAAGTAGGACTCCCACCTTGGCGCCCCTCCTAGGCCGCCGGCCGCTCCCCCCCCTTTATATACGGGGGGCGGAGGGCACCCAAAAGGCACACCAAGATTTGTCTTAGTCGTGTGTGGTGCCCCCTCCACAGTTTACTCCTCCGGTCATAGCATCGTAGTGCTTAGGCGAAGCCCTGCGCGGATCACATCACCAACACCGTCGCCACGCCGTCATGTTGACGGAACTCTCCCTCAACCCTCTACTGGATCGAGAGCTCGAGGGACGTCATCGAGCTGAACGTGTGCTGAATACGGAGGTGCCGTACGTTCCGTACTTGGATCGGTTGGATCGTGAAGACGTTCGACTACATCAACCGCGTTAACATAACACTTCCGCTTTTGGTCTACGAGGGTACGTGGACACACTCTCCTGTCTCGTTGCTATGCATCTCCTAGATAGGTATTGCGTGATCGTAGGAATTTTTTTGAATTACTATGTTCCCCAATAGTGGCATCCGAGTATGCATAGATGATATGCACGAGTAGAACACAAAGAGTTGTGGGCGATAATAGTCATACTGCTTACCACCAACATCTTACTTTGATTCGGTGGTATTGCTGGATGAAGCGGCCCAGACCGACATTACATGACCGCGTTCACGAGACTGGTTCTACCGACGTGCTTCACACACAGGTGGCTGGCGGGTGTTTGTTTCTCCAACTTTAGTTGAATCCAGTGTTACTACGTCCGGTCCTTGTTGAAGGTTGAAACAACACACTTGACAAAAAATCGTTGTGGTTTTCATGCATAGGTAAGAACGGTCCTTGCTAGAAGCCCGTAGCAGCCACGTAAAACTTGCAACAACAAAGTAGAGGATGTCTAACTTGTTTTTGCAGGGCATGTTGTGATGTCATATGGTCAAGACGTGATGAGATATAAATTTTTGTATGAGATGATCATGTTTTGTAGAAGTTATCGGCAACTGGCAGGAGCCTTATGGTTGTCGCTTTATTGTTTGAAATGCAATCGCCATGTAATTGCTTTACTTGATCACTAATTGGTTGCGATAGTCGTAGAAGCAATAGTTAGCGAGACAACAACGACGCTACGATGGAGATCAAGCTGTCAAGCAGGTGACGATGGAGATCATGACGGTGCTTTGGAGATGCAGATCAAAGGCACAAGATGATGATGGCCATATCATGTCACATATTTTGATTGCATGTGATGTTTATCTTTTATGCATATTATTTTGCTTAGTACGGCGGTAGCATTATAAGATGATCCCTCACTAAATTTCAAGGTCCAAGTGTTCTCCCTGAGTATGCACCGTTGCTACAGTTCGTCGTGCCGAGACACCATGTGATGATCGGGTATGATAAGCTCTATGTTCACATACAATGGGTGCAAGCCAGTTTTGCCTGTGCAGAATACTCGGGTTAAGCTTGACGAGCCTAGCATATGCAGATATGGCCTCGGAACACTGAGACCGAGAGGTCGAACATGAATCATATAGCAGATATGATCAACATAGAGATGTTCACCATTGAAAACTACTCCATCTCATGTGATGGTCGGATATGGTTTAGTTGATATGGATCGCGTGATCATTTAGAAGACTAGAGGGATGGCTATCAAAAT
>NW_021230371.1:0-1117 GCF_002162155.2 Triticum dicoccoides | reverse complement strand
TTTTTTTTTTGCAACAAAATTTGTGTCACTCTTTCCAATTCCACGGTATGTAGACAAATCAAAATGTTGCCGGCACAAAATGCAACTCTGCACTGAAAGTTGAACAGAGCAAATTGAAGCGCTCACCCAACATTGAACTCCTAGAAATTGTAACCCGAGTAGAAACATGGGTAGACGACTCCGGAAGGTGGCTAGATCAAACCAGTAGATGGTGGCTAGACAAAAATATACTGCTTGTAGAACAAAGTATTTTGGGGACTGCACGACACCCCTAACCTGGGGTGTGGCTATCTCATTATATAGAGGTACCCAAGGGGTACAATACAATGTTACAATACAGATATACAGAGGCTACGCATATACAGTCTAACACCCTCCCTCAATCTTAACTATGTCCTGAAGTACAAAGCAAGTTAAGATTGCGCCTACAGCCTACAAACTGTGGTTGTGGTAGAGGCTTCGTGAAGATGTCAGCAAGTTGATCTTTTGACGAGATGAACTTGATACAGAGTAGCTTCTGTGCAACACGTTCCCGAACAAAGTGATAATCCACCTCAATGTGTTTTGTCCTCGCATGAAACACTGGATTAGAAGAAAGATTTGTAGCACCAATGTTGTCACACCACAGGACCAGAGGACGAGCTTGAGGAACACGCAACTCTCTCAACAGAGACTGTACCCATATGATCTCAGCAGTCGCATCAGCAACGGCTTTATATTCAGCCTCAGTACTACTGCGAGACACAGTTGCTTGCTTGCGAGCATTCCAGGCGATCAAGTTAGGACCCAAAAATACCGCATAACCCCCCATGGATCGCCTGTCATCCGGACTACCAGCCGAGTCAGCATCAGAGAAGGCCGAGAGCTCATATGACGGTGCAGGCTGAAGATGCAGACCATAGGCAGTAGTAATACTGACATAGCGTAAAATACGCTTCACAGCTGACCAGTGAGACGTCCTGGGTGCATGCAAAAACTGACAGACACGGTTAACTGCATAGGAGATATCAGGCCTGGTAATAGTGAGATACTGCAGACCACCAACGATACTGCGATACTCAGTGGCATCATCAGACGAGAGAGAGTCACCATCAAGGGCAGACAACTGATCAGTACC
>NW_021230370.1:0-2076 GCF_002162155.2 Triticum dicoccoides | reverse complement strand
GCTAGTATGTCAATTATTCTTGGAAGACCCTTCTTGAACACTGTAGGGGCTGTTATTCATTGCACTAAAGGCAATGTCACTTTTCATGTTAATGGTAATGAGCATACGGTACACTTTCCAAGGAAACAACCTCAAGTTCATAGTATCAACTCTACTGGAAAAATTCCATCGATTATATTTGGAGGTTTTGAATTTCCTCTGCCTACAGTCAAGAAGGAATATGATATTCTTGTTATTGGGGATGTGCATATCCCCATTGAGGTAACATAGTGTTATTCGAAATTTCTCCGGTTCCATGTTATTCAGAGTGAGTTCTTTAACAAGACTTGATCAACCTTGTTAGTGGATTCCTTTTGATCAGCATGAGATGGATGAAACTAGAAAGCACAACCTTCTGTACCCTCCTTTTACTTTCTGTTATTTGTATTAAATAAAATAAAAATAAATATTTTTCTGTCTATTATCTAATTATCCGTGCAATATAAAAATACCCCGAAAATAAAAGTTCTCCAAATGCCCTGAAATTTAAATATGATTTTTTCTAGAATATTTGAGAATATTTGGCACTGAGAACACAGCAGGGGGGGTCATCCACCTGGCCATGAGGGTGGAGGGCGCGCCCTACCCCCCTGGGCTCGCCCCCTGCCTCGTGGGCCCACGGTGGCCCTCCTCCACTTATCCTTTCACCCACAGACTCCTTCTTCCTCCCACAAACATGAACAACCAGCTCAAACCCGAGTCCAAGCTCGTTTTGCTGCCATTTTCGATCTCCTTGCTCAAAGCACCTCTCACAAAACTGCTTGGGGAGATTGTTCCTTGGTATGTGACTCCTCCATTGGTCCAATTAGTTTTTGTTCTAGTGCTTTATTCATTGCAAATTTGTGCTGCCTAGGTGACCATGTTCTTGAGCTTGCATGTCAAATTTATATGGTTCCAAGTAGTTTTGATGCATGATATAGGCTCTAGGCACTTGTAGGAGTAGTTGCTATCAACATTATTGAGTTTGGTTTGCTTTTATTTTGAAGTTACTAAAAAAATTCAGAATTTTTCAGAGGAAGAAATATGCTTAGGAAAATGTTCCAGGGTGGTTCTTCAAGGAAGCAAGGACCTAGGCTTGCAATGTGTGATGCTGATGATGATCCACCAAGAGACGCTCCAGTGCGTCCTTGTGAATGGCCTTCTGAGAACTTTATGGATCGAGCGAGAATTAAGGAATAATTTAACGCATATTTGCGTAACGCTGATCTTGTGAGCTTCAAGGAAGAGAAGTGCAGCCAGTATCACCAGCTCACTAGTTCCTTTGTGAGGAGGTTTGAATTTTCATCTTCACGTAATTCTCCAACTGTCCTGTTTGATCTTTATGAAAATTCTTACACTATGGACTTAGAGGATTTTACCACTGCTTGCAAACTTCCACAATGGGGTAGTATCAGGGATCCTCGCAAATCTGAATTTAGAGATTTTCTTGCTAGTATAACTGTGGGAGAATCTAGAGATATAACACAAGCCACTATAGGGAGCATTCACTTTCCTGCTACACATTATTTTGCTCTCTTCATAGGTAGATGCATAAATGGTAAAGATGAAGCATGTCATATGTGTGTTCCTGACCTCAGTATTCTTAGGAGTGCTGTGTTAGGAGACAAATCTTATAATTTGGGAGCCATTGTTGCACATAGGTTGCATCTTAATAGATTTAATGGAGATTTCTTTGGAGGAATTTATGCAACCCGCATAGCTAATTTTCTTGGTATAGCCATACGCGAAGATGATATTGAATTACCCCCTGCTTACCTAGACTTTAATGCTATCGTTCACCACCAGTTTGTCGAGAGGAATGAATCACCTCCCCAGTACCGACTAATCTTTGACAGACGCCGTGCTATCCATATTACTCTCCCTGCCCCTGCCTTCTTTGATCATCAGGCAAAAGGAAGATATGTTATTACCAGAGAGGAGGCAGATGAGTACGAGAGGAGAGCGGTGGCCGCTCGTCGCCACGCTGCAGCGCAGGAGGCGATAGCCGCTGCATCTCAGTACAACCCCAACTACTATTATGGATACCCGCCAGGCCAG
>NW_021230369.1:0-993 GCF_002162155.2 Triticum dicoccoides | reverse complement strand
GGAGTTTAGGCGAAGCCCTGCGCTAGTAGAACATCATCATCGTCACCACGCCGTTGTGCTGACGGAACTCATCTCCGGAGCCTTTGCTGGATCGGAGGGCCGGAGATCATCATCGAGCGGAACGTGTGCTGAACTCGGAGGCCCCGTACGTTCGGTGCTTGGATCGGTCGGATCGTGAAGACGTACGACTACATCAACCGCGTTGTGCTAACGCTTCCGCTTACGGTCTACGAGGGTACATGGACGAACACTCTCCCCTCTCGTTGCTATATCATCACCATGATCTTGCGTGTGCGTAGGAATTTTTTTGAAATTACTACGTTCCCCAACAGTGGCATCCGAGCCTAGGTTTTATGCGTTGATGTTATATGCACGAGTAGAACACAAGTGAGTTGTGGGCGATACAAGTCATACTGCTTACCAGCATGTCATACTTTGGTTCGGCGGTATTGTGAGATGAAGCGGCCCGGACCAACATTACGCGTACGCTTACGCGAGACTGGTTTCACCGTTACGAGCACTCGTGCTTAAAGGTGACTGGCGGGTGTCTGTCTCTCTCACTTTAGCTGAATCGAGTGTGGCTACGCCCGGTCCTTGCGAAGGTTAAAGCAGCATCAACTTGACGAACTATCGTTGTGGTTTTTGATGCGTAGGTAAGAATGGTTCTTGCTAAGCCCGTAGCAGCCACGTAAAATTTGCAACAACAAAGTAGATGACGTCTAACTTGTTTTTGCAGGGCATGTTGTGATGTGATATGGTCAAGACGTGATGCTATATTTTATTGTATGAGATGATCATGTTTTGTAACCGAAGTTATCGGCAACTGGCAGGAGCCATATGGTTGTCGCTTTATTGTATGAAATGCAAACGCCCTGTAATTGCTTTACTTTATCACTAAGCGGTAGCGATAGTCGTAGAAGCAATAGATGGCGTAACGACAACGATGCTACGATGGAGATCAAGGTGTCGCACCGGTGACGATGGTGATCATGA
>NW_021230368.1:0-932 GCF_002162155.2 Triticum dicoccoides | reverse complement strand
TTGGAGCTCGTGTCTATGGGGGTAGAGACGGGCTTTTCAATGGAGCATGTTGGCATGCTCAAGAACCTCCAAGGTGTATTGTTGCTGACTTAGGAAGAGCCCCGAAGAGTTTGGAGTGACGTTGATGCCGAGGAAATGGTGGAGGGGGCCCATATCGGTCATGGAAAATTCAGATTTGAGATCCGAGATAATGTGGTGTGGTGTTTGGGGAGAGCTGGCTGTGAGAATGATATCATCAACGTACACAAGTAAGTATGCGATGGATGTGCCATGATGAAGAATGAACAAGGATGTGTCACTCTTGGAGCCATGAACCCCAAGGGAGAGAAGGAAGGCCTGAAAGTGAAGAAACCACGTGCGAGGAGCTTGCTTGAGGTCGTAAAGAGACTTGTGGAGACGGCAAACATGATCCGGACAAGCGGTGTCGACAAAACCAGCTGGTTGGGAGCAGTAGACGAGCTTGTGAGATCACCATGGGAAAGGCATTCTTGACGTCCATTTGGTGGATTGGCCAAGAGTGGGACGTGGCAATGCTCAAAACCACACGGATAGTAGCCGGCTTGAACACCGGACTGGACATCTCATCATAGTCCACACCTTCCCGTTGAGTGAAACCTCGAACCACCCAGCGAGCTTTGAACCATGCCAAGGATCCGTCCATGTTGAATTTGTGGCGATAGATCCACTTCCCTGTGACCACATTAACACCTGCAGGCTTAGGCACCAAAGACCACGTAGAGTTATTCATTAAAGCAGTGTACTCATCTAGCATAGCTTGTCGCCAATTAGGGTCTTTGAGGGCTGATTTGTAGGTGGGCGGAATGGGTGAGATGGAGGTGGATGGGGTGTCTGCAAGGAAGAGGCGACGGGGCATGCAAAATCCTGATTTGGAGCGGGTAGACATTTTGTGCGCGTTATTTGGTGGTGTAACA
>NW_021230367.1:0-2834 GCF_002162155.2 Triticum dicoccoides | reverse complement strand
GATCTCATATAAGTGAAGGAGGTCATGTAGACGCAGAATATTAGAAGTGGACCTTTTTTTTTCTAGTTTGGCTGCACTTCTTAGTATACTAGATTTGTTGCCGCGCCTGTTTTATAATGGAATTTGATGGGACGATTTGTGCAAGTATATCTCGTATGCGATAAGTATTTTAAGTGAACTCTGTCGAGAAACCTGAACTCCATATCTAGGACTTGTGTCAGTCATGGCCTCATGGCTAAGTCAAGCAAAGATAATCTGATAAAGTTGGATTCATGCGTTTAAATGCTCTCGTGTTTTTGGTATGTGTGTTAACATGCTAACATGTCATCTTTTTTGTGCCCCATTGATGATTTGAAACTTTAGATCTGACCTACAGGCTACAGCTATCAATATTAGAGCATCTTTTGTTGTTGTATTTTTCAGTTCCTATTTAATTTCAGTTATCCCTTTGTTAGGAGAAAAAGCCGGTCTCCTTCTCCTAGATGGGACAGGAGCCAGTCCCCAATTCCTAGGAGGCGTAAAAGCCCTCCATCACCGAGGAGACATAGAAGACGGCGAAGTCGAAGCAGCTCAAGTTCTCTTGTAAATAACTCCAGCCCAAGTCATGGATCCGAACAGAACAGTTTAATTGAAAAACAAAGGAAGGAAGAAGAAAAGAAAAGGTAAACTCCTTTTCATTCGTCTACACATACATATTGCCAATTTTGCGTGGCCATCCGCTCTTGGTCGCTCTTGTATTTTATTGTAGAGAATCTTTAACTCGCATATTGACAGTTTGCTTGTGCTTATGGAACTGTATTCTTCTACAAATCTTCTCTGTCTTGTTTGTACTTCTGTAGTTGGTTTGAAATGGATTTGTTCAAACAGCCAAAAGATGACCAACTTGCATGCAAGTCCACTCTGGGTTTTTGTGAACGTATCAATAAAAAGCATCACATTCAAAAGTATTTAATTTTCTATGTTAATCCTCAATCTATCAAGGAAAAAGAACGGACCTTATGCCATTTTTTCTATTTTATACTGGCATCTCAACTTTGAGTCTGAAGTTTTTTGTTTTCCTAAATACGAATTGTACCTTCTCCCAAAAACCACAACTGTTCTCCAAATCTCTTACTTCTGTGTATACATGTCTGTCTTGTTCTTCCGTTATATTACTATAGATTGCTCCTGCAGTTGTTTCCAGAAACAACAAAGCTGAGGGATAACAATGTGTAATTAAATATTTGCTTCTGTTTATTTAATGGACGCTGGTGTTTGTTCCTCCCAATTTTGTTCTGAAATTGGCGTCTCACGAACTAACTCTATCTCATTACCTGTGTGCACGCCACATTTACAAGTTGCATTTAGGCTTTTCTGGACAAAGCTACTGTTGCAGTTTTACTAATTAGTTCGTTTGTGCAGCGCATATGTGTTTTGGCTTCATTTGAACTTTTGTATGGTCACTTGTTTCGATTAGGGGTCGTGTTGCTCATTAATGTTAAATTGACTCCTTCACTTGTAGTAGAATAATAATTTTTATGGCCAAAGCCAATTTATTCTTTATAACTAGTTTTCACCGCAGACGCCAAAAGGAAGCTGAACTTAAGTTGTTGGAAGAGGAGCTTGCTAGGAGAGTTGAAGAAGCTGTTAGGAAAAATGTTGAGGAGTGTCTGAACTCTGAGGAAGTAAAAGATGAAATAAAACGCCGAGTTGAGGAAGGTATCAAAAAGTTATTTGATGAGGTTGATGCTCAGCTACAAAAAGAAAAGCAAGCAGCTCTCCATGAAGCCAGGCAGAAAGTAGTAAGTATTATGCATGTCATGCCTCCCTTGTTAGTACTAGTCATTATTTAAGAAAATATCTTGAGATTTGTAGATTGGTGGAGCTAGTGAAATTTTTGAAAGAACAGAAAGATGAAATCACGTTTTCGATATATTATCTTAGCTCTGTAACCCAGATAATAACACTTAAGTTTTGACTGATTTAGCTTCATCGTGAGCTTGGGATAGTATTGGTGCCTGCCAATAGATGTATGCAAACATGCATGTATATGTGTGCATTCATCCCACCAGAACTTATAAGTAGCGCTATTCTCTAAACTGCTTTTGACCGTCAATGAAACCAAACAGATACACAAGATTTCTTATTTGCTTGATTTCATAGAACCTTTCCCAGATCTAATCTTGCATCTACAAAATTTTGCAGGAGCAAGAAAGGAGGGAGAGGGAGGAGTTGGATAGGATGATCGAGGAGAACCGGAGGAAAGTAGAGGAATCTCAAAGGAGAGAAGCTCAGGAGCAGCATCAGAAAGAGATGGAGCGATATTTGGAGCTGGAACGGATCCAAAAGCAGAGAGAAGAAGCCTTACGCAGGAAAAAGATTGAAGAGGAGGAAGAAAGAGCTAAGCAGATGAGATATTAGTAGTAAAGAATAGGCACTGGTTTCGTGTTTGTGTTGTAATGTGTTGCTCTCTTACAAATGGGAGCATTTAACTTCTCAGGGGCGCCTCTAGCTTCTGTGCCTGTTTGCGCTGATAACTTTTTTCTGAAGTTCGCACAATATTATTAGAGGGGAGATATGTTGACGTCTCCTTTTTCTGAAAGATATTTCTGCAGCAACTCTTGAGGCGAACTATACTGGCATTGTAATGTTTGAGCACTTATGTGAAATAGCGGCAGCTGGAGAGCGGAGATGATTTCCGAACAATACAACATGGACTAGGGTTCTGCTCTGTAGTTGCTGTGTCTTGATGCAGGATGATCTATTGTTACAAGTGGCAATTGGACACTTTCTTTCTTCCTACATAGACTCATTCTAAAAGAGCGGCGTTTTGGCTCCTAGGTGCATATGCACCC
>NW_021230366.1:0-1607 GCF_002162155.2 Triticum dicoccoides | reverse complement strand
ACAAACTTGTTCCACATTCTTCCTTCTTTACAATTCTGCATTACATCTTTAAAATCAGCATCATGCACATACTGATCTTTGATGGTCTCCAAACCAAATATTTTGAAGTCAAGTTGTGAAAGCATAGTATAGCGACGAGACAATGCATCAGCAATAACATTTTCTTTTCCCTTCTTGTGTTTAATGACATAAGGGAAAGTCTCAATGAATTCAACCCATTTAGCATGTCTACGATTCAGTTTAGCTTGACTTTTAATATGTTTCAAAGATTCATGATCAGAATGTATAACAAATTCTTTGGGCCATAAATAATGTTGCCATGTTTCTAAAGTCCGAACAAGAGCATATAATTCTTTATCATAAGTAGAATAATTCAGACTAGGCCCACTCAATTTTTCAGAAAAGTATGCAACAGGTTTGCCATCTTGTAATAACACACCTCCTAATCCAATTCCACTAGCATCACATTCAAGCTCAAAAGTCTTAGTAAAATCAGGAAGTTGGAGTAAAGGAGCATGTGTCAACTTATCTTTCAATACCGTGAAGGCTTCTTCCTGTGCAGTACCCCAAAGAAAAGGCACATCTTTCTTTGTAAGCTCATTGAGAGATGCAGCAATGGTGCTGAAATCTCTCACAAAAAGCCTATAGAATCCAGCGAGGCCAAGAAAACTCCTCACTTGTGTGACCGTTTTGGGCTGCGGCCAACTCTCAATAGCTTCAATCTTGGCTTTATCAACTTCAATTCCCCGTGGAGTAACAACATAGCCAAGAAAAGATACTCGGTCGGTGCAAAAGGTGCACTTCCCAAGGTTACCAAACAAACGTGCATCACGTAGAGCAATAAAAACAGCACGTAAATGTTCCAAATGTTCTTCCAAAGATCTGCTATAAATCAATATGTCATCAAAGTAAACTACCACAAATCGTCCAATGAAAGCACGTAAAACTTCGTTCATTAATCTCATGAAAGTACTAGGTGCATTAGTTAACCCAAAAGGCATGACTAACCACTCATATAATCCAAACTTAGTTTTAAATGCTGTTTTCCATTCATCTCCCAATTTCATACGAATTTGATGGTAGCCACTACGCAAATCAACTTTGGAGAATATTGTAGAGCCACTCAATTCATCAAGCATATCATCTAGCCTAGGAATAGGATGACGATAACGAATAGTAATTTTATTAATGCCTCTACAATCAACACACATACGTGATGTACCATCCTTTTTCGGCACTAGAATAATAGGAACAGCACAAGGACTAAGGGATTCGCGTATATAACCTTTGTCGAGAAGCTCTTGTACTTGACGCATAATCTCCTTCGTCTCCTCTGGATTGGTACGGTATGGTGCACGGTTTGGCAGTGAAGCACCGGGAATTAAGTCAATCTGATGCTCAATCCCTCGAATAGGCGGTAATCCCGGTGGCACGTCTTGTGGAAAAACGTCAGCGAACTCCTGCAAAATGTTAGTGACAGCAGGAGGCAAAGAGGAAGGCACGTCCTCGAATGAAAATAATGCCTCTTTGCACACAAAAGCATAGCAAACAGATTTGCTGAAATCTAGCTCATCAATATCAGATTTGGTGGCAAATAAACATGCACT
>NW_021230365.1:0-487 GCF_002162155.2 Triticum dicoccoides | reverse complement strand
AAACGTGAAACTTTGAAACATGGCGAAAAACCTCGTCAGTCCAAAACATGCTCCAGAGCACCTAAATTCATGGGCTACCCTTTGGAAATGGCCCCATAATGTAAAACTTTGACACGGTATGAAATCCTCACCGGTCCAAAAAAAAGCTCTCGAACACCAAAATCCATGGGCTATACCTTTCGGAAACGGCCCAAAAACTTGAAATACCATTTGGAAATGGCTCAAAAACTTGAAACCTTGAAATGGGACGAAATAGCTCACCGGTCAACAAATGCCCCGAAACACCAAAATCTTTGGGCTACATATCCTTTGAAATGTGGCTAAAAAACGTAAAACTTTGAAATGAGATAAAAATCCCCAGAGGTCCAGTAAATGCCCCGAAACACCGAAATACGTGGGCAATACCCTTTCGAAATGGCGCAAAAATGTGAAACTTCAAAACGGGACGAAAATTTTCACGGGTCCAAAAAAATGCCCCAAAAAAGTG
>NW_021230364.1:0-915 GCF_002162155.2 Triticum dicoccoides | reverse complement strand
TGCTGCAAAAGGTTTTCGACAAGTTCAAGGAGTTGACTATGATGAGACTTTCTCACCCGTAGCGATGCTTAAGTCCGTACGAATCATGTTAGCAATTGTTGCATTTTATGATTATGAAATTTGGCAAATGGATGTCAAAACTGCATTCCTTAATGGATATCTTAAAGAAGAGTTGTATATGATGCAACGAGAAGGTTTTGTCGATCCAAAAGGTGCTAACAAAGTGTGCAAGCTCCAGCGATCCATTTATGGACTGGTGCAAGCCTCTTGGAGTTGGAATATACGATTTGATAGTGTGATCAAAGCATATGGTTTTATACAGACTTTTGGAGAAGCCTGTATTTACAAGAAAATGAGTGGGAGCTATGTTGCATTTCTGATATTATATGTAGATGACATATTGTTGATCAGAAATGATACTGGATTCTAAATAGCATAAAAGGATACTTGAATAAGAATTTTTCAATGAAAGACCTCGGTGAAGCTGCTTATATATTGGGCATCAAGATCTATAGAGGTAGATCAAGACGCTTAATTGGACTTTCACAAAGCACATACCTTGATAAAGTTTTGAAGAAGTTCAAAATGGATCAAGCAAAGAAAGGATTCTTGCCTGTGTTACAAGGTGTGAAGTTGAGTTGGACTCAATGCCCGACCACTGTAGAAGATAAAGAGAAAATGAAAGGTGTTCCCTATGCTTCAGTCATAGGCTCTATCTTGTATGCAACGTTGTGTACCAGACCTGATGTGTGCCTTGCTATTAGTTTAGCAGGGAGGTACCAAAGTAATCCAGGAGTGTATCACTGGACAATGGTCAAGAACATCCTGAAATACCTGAAAAGGACTAACGATATGTTTCTTGTTTATGGAGGTGACAAAGAACTCGTCGTAAATGGTTACGTTGATGCAAGCTTT
>NW_021230363.1:0-392 GCF_002162155.2 Triticum dicoccoides | reverse complement strand
AGTGCTGGATATCTTCCATCACTATTTTGCATATGGGGCACTGAGCACTCGTTGGAATGTGTCGCGATGCTAGAACACCAAAACAGGGCAAAACGCCTTTCAATACTTTCGAGAAAAAATGTTTTACCTTCCCAGGTACATATAGGTGCCAAGCCGATTTCCAGATAGGCTTAATATGCATGCATGCTTATTGCCGATTCCAGTGCTTTCCAAACTGGTGATGGAATTCAACATGATAAGCTGATTTTACAGAGAAGGTCCCAGATCTAGTTGCACTCCATGCCACAAAGTCATCCAGCAATTCCACCCGATGTGTTATTATATTCAGGATTCTATGAACATCAACCGAGGAAAAACATAGGTAATAAGAGGAACGTCCCACTGGCCATGTA
>NW_021230362.1:0-547 GCF_002162155.2 Triticum dicoccoides | reverse complement strand
AGTTCAATCTTACCAATACCAGTTGCAATTAATGGCTATGTTCTGTATGGTCGATGTATTAAGCATGTTCTAGTAAACATGCCTAACACATTTTTGCTACTATCCCTACCTTTTTATAGACATCTGGGCCATTCTCTGCTCTGGCAGCATCTGCCTTGTGATGTTTAACTATGCCAATTGCATTTTTATCAGTGCCGGTTTCAATGTCTATTAAGCCTGTTGCAATTAACAGTTGAATCCATTTTTAAACAGTTGCATTTCAATGGCTACAAACTTACAAAACATGACTTAGGATGTTGTTAAGCCTGTTGAAATTAACAGTTGTATCCATTTTTAATCTGTCCATTTGCTACCATGCTACTCTCCGCAATGAAGATATACTAGAGATGCTGCCCCATTTGCTATTTTTGGTGGATTCTAACCCTGTTGTACTTAACATGCTTGTACATGTACTTACGCAGGGTCATAACGGCCGATGATGTTGTTTGCCGTCAAGGTTAGCTGCATCCCATGTCTTATAGTATTTCACATCATTTGTGCAATTGCA
>NW_021230361.1:0-409 GCF_002162155.2 Triticum dicoccoides | reverse complement strand
ACTTAGCGCATCAGCCATGACATTCCCCTTGCCTGGGGTGTAGGTAATTCCTAAGTCGTAATCTGAGATCAACTCCAACCAACGTCTTTGCCTAAGGTTCAAATCTGGTTGGGTGAAGATATACTTGAGACTCTGGTGGTCAGTGTATATCTCGCAACGTTTACCGAGAAGGTAATGTCGCCATGTCTTAAGTGCATAGACTACGGTTGCAAGCTCTAGATCATGTGTAGGATAATTCTCCTCATGTGGATGCAACTGTCGAGATGCATAGGCAATCACATGGCGATCTTGCATAAGAATGCAACCTAGTCCCTGTCGTGAGGCATCACAATAGATAACAAAGTCCTTAGTGAAATCCGGTGGCACAAGTATGGGAGCAGAAGTCAGGCGTCTTTTCAGTTCCTGAAAG
>NW_021230360.1:0-504 GCF_002162155.2 Triticum dicoccoides | reverse complement strand
GTTATAACTCAGATGTTCAAAACAGAACAATTCTTTTATCTTTCTGGGGGTATTCATAGAATTATGCATGTCTATCTCGCTATCTGCTCATTACACACGATAATAGATAACATTACATTGATTTTGGATGTCCGTCATGCTATAAACTTCTCTATTCTCAAATTAGAATGTTTATTTCTCTTAAGGGATATTAGCATAATAAAATTATAGCTTGTAATATTTTCTTGATTGCCTGCAGGGTATGTATGTTTGCGTTTCTTCCCGTTGATCTAATTGCTTACTTTTATTTAACATAGTTGTCCTTGCTTGGGATGTCTGCAACTTCTCTTTTTTGATTACTCACCATTAATTAATCATTTCACAAACTTTACTGCAAAGTTTTGTCATGGAGAATGAGAACAAAGGACATCCAAGATAAACTGTGTTAAGAAAGTTTAGATTTGGAGTACATCTGTTAATAATCGTAACTTCTAGTTCCATCTGTAATTACAGCCAATCGGTGAT
>NW_021230359.1:0-1292 GCF_002162155.2 Triticum dicoccoides | reverse complement strand
AAATCAATTAAAGGGCATTTAAATAATCACATATGGAGTTTGAATTTGAATCTTGTATTCAAAGCAACTTCATTTAATCTGTTGCTAGTTGCATTGGCTCAAAACACATTCATTTTGCCATGTCATGATCATGCATCATATTGTGCATTGCATTGATTGTGTTCCCCTCTGTGTTGCCGGTATTTGTCCCCTCTCGATAGACGTGATACCGATGATGTGATCGTTGACACTGATGAAGACTCAATGTTATCTTCAGAAGTGCCAGGCAAGCAAAACCCCCTTGTTCATTCCGATAAAATCCCACTCTCTCGCTCCTGCTCTCTTTTACTGCATTAGGACAACATCGATTCATCTGTTACTTGCTGCGGTAGCTGAACCCCTTTATCCTTTGCATGACCTGTCATTCCACAGTAAATAGATGAAACCCACTAGCATGAGTAGGAGTTGTTTGAGCCCTGTTGTGCCTACTCGTTCATGTTTGTTTGTCATGCCTGCTACTGCTTAGAGTTGAGTCAAGTCTGATTCATCGGGGATGAATCAGAGGTGTGTGAACATGTCCTACTGTGTGTGAGCTAAGTGTGTGAACACGATTTGGTAAAGGTAGCGGTGAGAGGCCATGTAGGAGTACATGGTGGGTTGTCTCATTGCAGCCGTCCTCAGGAACTGAGTTCTGTGTTTGTGATCCATGATTCAGCTACTACCACGCATTGGGCCTGAAACCAATGGACCCTCTCGGCTTCTTAATCACCCTTGTCCTCTGTCCAGGAGTTGCAAGTAGTTTCTGGTGTTTGTAGTATGCTGGAGGCCGTGGGTAGCGCTGACCGTAGGGGTGGGCTGTGATGCGGTAGGCACGTGGCACGGTGTACCGGGCGCCCGATTGGTGTCTCGGGAACCCTGTTCACATCGTTTCGGGCTGTGAGCGAAACTCCGGCCGGATCTCCTCATGGATGGAACCCGAATAGGCGATAAACCTGGACTAGAGACTCGAGTGTTTAGGCAGGCCGTGGCCGACACCCACGTTGGGCTTCCGCTTGAAGGTTGCCGAGTACATGTCGTGTAAACGGCGGTAAGTGGTGAGAGCGTGTGTGAAGAAGTACACCCCTGCAGGGTTAACATCATCTATTCGAATAGCCGTGTCCGCGGAAAAGGACTTCTGGGTTGCTTATATCAGTTCATAGACAAGTGAAAGTGGATACTCTAAAATACGCAAGATAAGCGTGAGTGCTATGAATGGCGTTCTCGTAGGGAGACGGGAGCGGATCCATAGTGATGTATTGATATGGTGAATATGT
>NW_021230358.1:0-389 GCF_002162155.2 Triticum dicoccoides | reverse complement strand
GGTGATCGCTTTTCTACAGGGCGACGAGGAGAGGATCGCCGGGTAGGATTATGCTACTGCGATGCTACTGGAGATGCTACTTGGAGATGCTACTTGGAGATGCTACTTGGGGGACTTCAATCTACTCTCTTCTACATGCTGCAAGACGGAGGCTGCCAGAAGCGTAGTCTTCGACAGGATTAGCTATCCCCCCCTTATTCTGGCATTCTGCAGTTCAGTCCACCGATATGTCCCTTTACACATATACCCATGCATATGTAGTGTAGCTCCTTGCTTGCGAGTACTTTGGATGAGTACTCACGGTTGCTTTCTCCCTCTTTTCCCCTTTCCCTTCTACCTGGTTGTCGCAACCAGTTGCTGGAGCCCTGGAGCCAGACGCCACCGTCGAC
>NW_021230357.1:0-1316 GCF_002162155.2 Triticum dicoccoides | reverse complement strand
GGTGCAGGTACAACACTTGTTGCCGATTCGCTACGGCTGGGCCGGCTGCGGGTTTCAGCGAGCCTTGTTGTCGTCATCGTCGACGACTCCCTCCTTCTTGCTGTCATCACCAGCCATCACAGGGACCTAACCGAATGGCGCTGATGCCACTTGTTGGACCTAGCACTTGAGCTCACACAAGACAAGTTCAACGAGAGAGAGTGAGAGACAGACCGAGTTCTGTGTTGCATTCAACCTGTAGCTTTTCTGCTTCTATTCCTTTTATTCGGCTATATCAGACTCTAATTGAGAATCGAAATAACAAGGCCCGTCCGGCTCGTGAGCACCACCATCCCTGCAATGCTGCCATGACCGTGTACTTCGCGCCATCCCATGATCGGGTCAAGGCAGCAGGAAATGCTAACAGACTACGCCCAGTAGCAGCTTAGCTTATTTCTGCTAACTCAAGAAAATAGCTACTGACAAAACTGGCGAAAAAGAAAACAGACACCTAAACATCACGAAACTGGCAAACTTTACCGGTTGTTAACTCATAGGGCGGTGGTGGGCCAGAAGATGTGGAGGACTGGAGGTGAGCAAGAAGACGCGGAGGTGCGCTGGATGGGCGAGCATCATTATCGCCACCGCCTTCTCTGCCGCGACAACACCTGACAAGTAGGCCCTTGCATGCATGTATTTTTTGCAAAATGTGATGCCATATTGTCCACACAGTTATCGCCACATGGCGATTCTAGCTCAACTAAATACATACACAAAACCGTACAAGGGACTGTATGTGACTCCCTTTGACAAATTTAGGGATCCTATTTTGGGTATTTGGAACTTGAGGGACTAAAGTGGGTTCCAGCGCATGTTTAGTTACTGTGTGTGAATTTTTCTCTTTGCGATTTGCTCCATCTCAATGCTTATAGTGTCCTCACTTGTCCGCAACAGGAGTTGAAAAAATCTCGTTCCCATGAAAATTCATAACCGAGGAAACTATTGCTTGCGTCGATCCCTGCATACATTGTCGGATGACACAGAGGTAATTGCATGGCACCTTGCCCCTCGAGGCTATTCTTTGACATGTAGTTTTAGCTAGTCCTATGTCATTCGCCAACCCTGGCTTGGTCCTCGCATGTGTGGAAAACGCCGATGCCACTGAAAATGGATATCTTCAGTTGACAGTTGCTTCGTGATCATATCCCATAAGGAACGGAGGTGGAAAAGCGACATATGCATGGCAATGGCTTGCACCACCTATGTGAGATGCCCAAAGTATATGATTGCTTTCTTAAACAAACCTTTTACAGCATTGTCATCTTACCAGCATAGGA
>NW_021230356.1:0-1810 GCF_002162155.2 Triticum dicoccoides | reverse complement strand
GATGAATGTGTCTTGTATATATAGGAAGATGGCGGCATGGTAGAGAGAAGAAGCTCTAGAGGGGTGCCACAGATCGATGAGGTGGCACCCCTAAGCGCTCATTCATTTCATTTACACGAATTCATATGGCACCGGTTTCTAAGGGTTACATTATACTCCCTCCGTTTTTATTTAGTCCGCATATTAGCTTTGGTCAAAGTCAAGCTTTGTAAACTTTGACTAAGTTTATAAACAAAAATATTAACATATACAATAAAAAATCAATACCACTAGATTCATTATTGAATGTACTTTCATATCATATAGATTTGTTATGGTAAATGTTTATATATTTTTTTATAAACTTGGTCAAACTTTGCAAAGTTTGACTTCGGTCAAACCTAATATGCAGACTAAATAAAAACGGAGGGAGTACAATAAGGTTTCGTTTCCAAGATACTAGTACTTCCCTCCTATAATAAATGACCAAAGCACGGGATGGCATGGGCAACGGTTCCGCTGCTGCTTTGTTGTTGCGCCAACTGCAAAAGCCTCCCGATTAACATGCATATATAGTCTGAAGACTGTTCTGTTCAATTTCATCTGTTTTGTAGCAAATCAAATCTCCATGTCAGCCAGCTTTCTTTTGAGGATGCCAAAAATATACAAGGTTGATTACGCCCGGCTGTTCTAGAGCGAATTTGTTATTACTTACTGAAACGGAACAACTCATCTCCCTAAATTTATGTTCGAGCCTTGCTTGATGTTGATAGACATCTTTTCTGTTATTTTTCACATGAATCACAGTCAACTAATATGCCTTTATGGTCTCAAGAATGTTCAAGTTCCTGTTTTCTAGCAAAACAAGTTTGTGTGAGTATGTCAAAAATACACAAGCTGGATTACGCTCAGTTTTTCTAGAGCAAGTTTGTTATTACTTCATCTTCCTAAATATCCTGTCCAAGCCTTGGTTGATGTTGATACACATATTTTCTCCTATTTTCACATGAATCACAAGCGAGCGTATATGCTAGCTAGATAGAGCTTACAGGAAAAATGGACTACAGCAAATGGACAACAAAATTTATTGTATGTGATAAAAACGGCAAGGCCTTTACAACATCAACAAGAAACATTTGGTTTGATTGCGTCTTCCAAAGGCACATGGCAGCCAGCAATTCTGATCATCTTATACATTGATTCATTGGTCCATAACAAAGATATAATTGATTCATTGGTTCATAACAAAGATATAACTGAATGGAAAAACAGCAACTCCGCAAAAACATCCCAGGAACAACCGATTGATCAAACCGACAAAAGACAAGCATGGCCACTCGATGATATTGATACCCTTCAAGGAGACCATCACCAAGGGTAAACATCGTTACACCGCACTACTTCTGTTTCCAACACAAGTACTGCTCATGCACAAGATTGCAGCAAACACTTGTGGGGTTGACCTCCCCTCCCAACTTTTCCTCGACAACTTAGATAGATCTTGATCGTCACAACGTGTACAGCCAGCCAGCCAGCCACTTCAGCTCGACAACCAGAGCGTATCAAAGTTCCCTCTCTCGACTTTCAGGTTTTTCCTTTCTTTTCTTCAGCTATGCTCTCCATCCTGTAATAAGATCCAAAGAGCTCAGTCAGGTTTCTCTTACAGCACAAGACAAGACGAGCCAGAGATGCTAACAAAATAAGTGACAACAAAGTCGTTCATGGCTCTTCGGATTGTACAACTTTCTAACAAGGTTACTCACCATGAGTTGCAAGTAACCAAAAGCTTTTACAAAATCTAAATAAACCAAGCACCAGTTGAAGACGCATT
>NW_021230355.1:25918-34385 GCF_002162155.2 Triticum dicoccoides | reverse complement strand
CGGGGGCTAGCATACCGTCAAATCTTGCGTAGGCGGCCTCTCACAAATCTAGAAGTGTTGAGGCGGTTGCAAACGCCCAGCACGCGTCTCCGGGGTGTGCCCCCCCCCCCTCACGGACGCCGCCGCCGCCGGCACCTGGAGGGGGGAAACGGACGCGTCGGGTCTACACGGAGTGGATGTAGCTGTGGGTTTGGCCCGGATGTTGCTCCAAAGTGTTCCTCTGGGCCGACCTAACACAACCGGGTGGAGAGGTCCACTGGTCAAAGCCCGTCCGTGCAAAGTCAAAGGGCTAGATCGCGTGGTCAAACGCTACAGGGTTAGCCGGGACGGGGGCCCTGGGGGGTAGCAATGCCACCGGAGCGTCGTACCGGGCCCTCATACATGCGGGGTGGTGTTGTGGCATGTCCGAAGAGGTGGCACGCGTCTCCGGGTTGTGGCCCCCCTCACGGACGGCAATGAAACGGTAGTAGACGTTCTGCGGTAATGATGCAGCGTGAATATTATTAAATACTTGGAGCGCGATAAAATCATGAGTTTTTTACACAACGTGGGCACATGTGCTATAGGACTGATGGTAATTTTTCATAATTTTTTGTGATGGAGAAGTATCTGAACACTTCCCTCGACGCGGATTGCTCTTCGCACGTCTACGACTGTGGCCGGCGGCCTCCGGGGGCTAGCATACCGTCAAATCTTGCGTAGGCGGCCTCACACAAATCTGGAAGTGTTGAGGCGGTTGCAAACAACCAGCACGCGTCTCCGGGGTGTGCCCCCCCCCCCTCACGGACGCCGCCGCCGCCGGCACCTGGAGGGGGGAAACGGACGCGTCGGGTCTACACAGAGTGGATGTAGCTATGGGTTTGGCCCGGATGTTGCTCCAAAGTGTTCCTCTGGGCCGACCTAACACAACCGGGTGGAGAGGTCCACTGGTCAAAGCCCGTCCGTGCAAAGTCAAAGGGCTAGATCCCGTGGTCAAACGCTACAGGGTTAGCCGGGACGGGGGCCCTGGGGGGTAGCAATGCCACCGGAGCGTCGTACCGGGCCCTCATACATGCGGGGTGGTGTTGTGGCATGTCCGAAGAGGCAGCACGCGTCTCCGGGTTGTGGCCCCCCTCATGGACGGCAATGAAACGGTAGTAGACGTTCTGCGGTAACGATGCAGCGTGAATATTATTAAATACTTGGAGCGCGATAAAATCATGAGTTTTTTACACAACGTGGGCACATGTGCAATAGGACTGATGGTAATTTTTCATAATTTTTTGTGATGGAGAAGTATCTGAACACTTCCCTCTACGCGGATTGCTCTTCGCACGTCTACGACTGTGGCCGGCGGCCTCCGGGGGCTAGCATACCGTCAAATCTTGCGTAGGCGGCCTCTCACAAATCTGGAAGTGTTGAGGCGGTTGCAAACGCCCAGCACGCGTCTCCGGGGTGTGCCCCCCCCTCACGGACGCCGCCGCCGCCGGCACCTGGAGGGGGGAAACGGACGCGTCGGGTCTACACGGAGTGGATGTAGCTGTGGGTTTGGCCCGGATGTTGCTCCAAAGTGTTCCTCTGGGACGACCTAACACAACCGGGTGGAGAGGTCCACTGGTCAAAGCCCGTCCGTGCAAAGTCAAAGGGCTAGATCCCGTGGTCAAACGCTACAGGGTTAGCCGGGACGGGGGCCCTGGGGGTAGCAATGCCACCGGAGCGTCGTACCGGGCCCTCATACATGCGGGGTGGTGTTGTGGCATGTCCGAAGAGGCGACACGCGTCTCCGGGTTGTGGCCCCCCTCACGGACGGCAATGAAACGGTAGTAGACGTTCTGCGGTAACGATGCAGCGTGAATATTATTAAATACTTGGAGCGCGATAAAATCATGAGTTTTTTACACAACGTGGGCACATGTGCTATAGGACTGATGGTAATTTTTCATAATTTTTTGTGATGGAGAAGTATCTGAACACTTCCCTCTACGCGGATTGCTCTTCGCACGTCTACGACTGTGGCCGGCGGCCTCCGGGGGCTAGCATACCGTCAAATCTTGCGTAGGCGGCCTCTCACAAATCTGGAAGTGTTGAGGCGGTTGCAAATGCCCAGCACGCGTCTCCGGGGTGTGCCCCCCCCCTCACGGACGCCGCCGCCGCCGGCACCTGGAGGGGGGAAACGGACGCGTCGGGTCTACACGGAGTGGATGTAGCTGTGGGTTTGGCCCGGATGTTGCTCCAAAGTGTTCCTCTGGGCCGACCTAACACAACCGGGTGGAGAGGTCCACTGGTCAAAGCCCGTCCGTGCAAAGTCAAAGGGCTAGATCCCGTGGTCAAACGCTACAGGGTTAGCCGGGACGGGGGCCCTGGGGGGTAGCAATGCCACCGGAGCGTCGTACCGGGCCCTCATACATGCGGGGTGGTGTTGTGGCATGTCCGAAGAGGCGGCACGCGTCTCCGGGTTGTGGCCCCCCTCACGGACGGCAATGAAACGGTAGTAGACGTTCTGCGGTAACGATGCAGCGTGAATATTATTAAATACTTGGAGCGCGATAAAATCATGAGTTTTTTACACAACGTGGGCACATGTGCTATAGGACTGATGGTACTTTTTCATAATTTTTTGTGATGGAGAAGTATCTGAACACTTCCCTCTACGCGGATTGCTCTTCGCACGTCTACGACTGTGGCCGGCGGCCTCCGGGGGCTAGCATACCGTCAAATCTTGCGTAGGCGGCCTCTCACAAATTGGGAAGTGTTGAGGCGGTTGCAAACGCCCAGCACGCGTCTCCGGGGTGTGCCCCCCCCCTCACGGACGCCGCCGCCGCCGGCACCTGGAGGGGGGAAACGGACGCGTCGGGTCTACACGGAGTGGATGTAGCTGTGGGTTTGGCCCGGATGTTGCTCCAAAGTGTTCCTCTGGGCCGACCTAACACAACCGGGTGGAGAGGTCCACTGGTCAAAGCCCGTCCGTGCAAAGTCAAAAGGCTAGATCCCGTGGTCAAACGCTACAGGGTTAGCCGGGACGGGGGCCCTGGGGGGTAGCAATGCCACCGGAGCGTCGTACCGGGCCCTCATACATGCGGGGTGGTGTTGTGGCATGTCCGAAGAGGCGGCACGCGTCTCCGGGTTGTGGCCCCCCTCACGGACGGCAATGAAACGGTAGTAGACGTTCTGCGGTAACGATGCAGCGTGAATATTATTAAATACTTGGAGCGCGATAAAATCATGAGTTTTTTACACAACGTGGGCACATGGGCTATAGGACTGATGGTAATTTTTCATAATTTTTTGTGATGGAGAAGTATCTGAACACTTCCCTCTACGCGGATTGCTCTTCGCACGTCTACGACTGTGGCCGGCGGCCTCCGGGGGCTAGCATACCGTCAAATCTTGCGTAGGCGGCCTCTCACAAATCTAGAAGTGTTGAGGCGGTTGCAAACGCCCAGCACGCGTCTCCGGGGTGTGCCCCCCCCTCACGGACGCCGCCGCCGCCGGCACCTGGAGGGGGGAAACGGACGCGTCGGGTCTACACGGAGTGGATGTAGCTGTGGGTTTGGCCCGGATGTTGCTCCAAAGTGTTCCTCTGGGCCGACCTAACACAACCGGGTGGAGAGGTCCACTGGTCAAAGCCCGTCCGTGCAAAGTCAAAGGGCTAGATTCCGTGGTCAAACGCTACAGGGTTAGCCGGGACGGGGGCCCTGGGGGGGGTAGCAATGCCACCGGAGCATCGTACCGGGCCCTCATACATGCGGGGTGGTGTTGTGGCATGTCCGAAGAGGCGGCACGCGTCTCCGGGTTGTGGCCCCCCCTCACGGACGGCAATGAAACGGTAGTAGACGTTCTGCGGTAACGATGCAGCGTGAATATTATTAAATACTTGGAGCGCGATAAAATCATGAGTTTTTTACACAACATGGGCACATGTGCTATAGGACTGATGGTAATTTTTCATAATTTTTTGTGATGGAGAAGTATCTGAACACTTCCCTCTACGCGGATTGCTCTTCGCACGTCTACGACTGTGGCCGGCAGCCTCCGGGGGCTAGCATACCGTCAAATCTTGCGTAGGCGGCCTCTCACAAATCTGGAAGTGTTGAGGCGGTTGCAAACGCCCAGCACGCGTCTCCGGGGTGTGCCCCCGCCTCACGGACGCCGCCGCCGCCGGCACCTGGAGGGGGGAAACGGACGCGTCGGGTCTACACGGAGTGGATGTAGCTGTGGGTTTGGGCCGGATGTTGCTCCAAAGTGTTCCTCTGGGCCGACCTAACACAACCGGGTGGAGAGGTCCACTGGTCAAAGCCCGTCCGTGCAAAGTCAAAGGGCTAGATCCCGTGGTCAAATGCTACAGGGTTAGCCGGGACGGGGGCCCTGGGGGGTAGCAATGCCACCGGAGCATCGTACCGGGCCCTCATACATGCGGGGTGGTGTTGTGGCATGTCCGAAGAGGCGGCACGCGTCTCCGGGTTGTGGCCCCCCTCACGGACGGCAATGAAACGGTAGTAGACGTTCTGCGGTAACGATGCAGCGTGAATATTATTAAATACTTGGAGCGCGATAAAATCATGAGTTTTTTACACAACGTGGGCACATGTGCAATAGGACTGATGGTAATTTTTCATAATTTTTTGTGATGGAGAAGTATCTGAACACTTCCCTCTACGTGGATTGCTCTTCGCACGTCGACGACTGTGGCCGGCGGCCTCCGGGGGCTAGCATACCGTCAAATCTTGCGTAGGCGGCCTCTCACAAATCTGGAAGTGTTGAGGCGGTTGCAAACGCCCAGCACGCGTCTCCGGGGTGTGCCCCCCCCCCTCACGGACGCCGCCGCCGCCGCCGGCACCTGGAGGGGGGAAATGGACGCGTCGGGTCTACACGGAGTGGATGTAGCTGTGGGTTTGGCCCGGATGTTGCTCCAAAGTGTTCCTCTGGGCCGACCTAACACAACCGGGTGGAGAGGTCCACTGGTCAAAGCCCGTCCGTGCAAAGTCAAAGGGCTAGATCCCGTGGTCAAACGCTACAGGGTTAGCCGGGACGGGGGCCCTGGGGAAGTAGCAATGCCACCGGAGCGTCGTGCCGGGCCTCATACATGCGGGGTGGTGTTGTGGCATGTCCGAAGAGGCGGCACCCGTCTCCGGGTTGTGGCCCCCCTCCCGGACGGCAATGAAACGGTAGTAGACGTTCTGCGGTAACGATGCAGCGTGAATATTATTAAATACTTGGAGCGCGATAAAATCATGAGTTTTCTACACAACGTGGGCACATGTGCTATAGGACTGATGGTAATTTTTCATAATTTTTTGTGACGGAGAAGTATCTGAACACTTCCCTCTACGCGGATTGCTCTTCGCACGTCTACGACTGTGGCCGGGGCCTCCGGGGGCTAGCATACCGTCAAATCTTGCGTAGGCGGCCTCTCACAAATCTGGAAGTGTTGAGGCAGTTGCAAACGCCCAGCACGCGTCTCCGGGGTGTGCCCCCCCCCCTCACGGACGCCGCCGCCGCCGGCACCTGGAGGGGGGAAACGGACGCGTCGGGTCTACACGGAGTGGATGTAGCTGTGGGTTTGGCCCGGATGTTGCTCCAAAGTGTTCCTCTGGGCCGACCTAACACAATCGGGTGGAGAGGTCTACTGGTCAAAGCCCGTCCGTGCAAAGTCAAAGGGCTAGATCCCGTGGCCAAACGCTACAGGGTTAGCCGGGACGGGGGCCCTGGGGGTAGCAATGCCACCGGAGCGTCGTACCGGCCCCTCATACATGCGGGGTGGTGTTGTGGCATGTCCGAAGAGGCGGCACGCGTCTCCGGGTTGTGGCCCCCCTCACGGACGGCAATGAAACGGTAGTAGACGTTCTGCGGTAACGATGCAGCGTGAATATTATTAAATACTTGGAGCACGATAAAATCATGAGTTTTTTACACAACGTGGGCACATGTGCTATAGGACTGATGGTAATTTTTCATAATTTTTTGTGATGGAGAAGTATCTGAACACTTCCCTCTACGCGGATTGCTCTTCGCACGTCTACGACTGTGGCCGGCGGCCTCCGGGGGCTAGCATACCGTCAAATCTTGCGTAGGCGGCCTCTCACAAATCTGGAAGTGTTGAGGCGGTTGCAAACGCCCAGCACGCGTCTCCGGGGTGTGCCCCCCCCCTCACGGACGCCGCCGCCGCCGACACCTGGAGGGGGGAAACGGACGCGTCGGGTCTACACGGAGTGGATGTAGCTGTGGGTTTGGCCCGGATGTTGCTCCAAAGTGTTCCTCTGGGCCGACCTAACACAACCGGGTGGAGAGGTCCACTGGCCAAAGCCCGTCCGTGCAAAGTCAAAGGGCTAGATCCCGTGGTCAAACGCTACAGGGATAGCCGGGACGGGGGCCCTGGGGGGTAGCAATGACACCGGAGCTTCGTACCGGGCCCTCATACATGCGGGGTGGTGTTGTGGCATGTCCGAAGAGGCGGCACGCGTCTCCGGGTTGTGGCCCCCCTCACGGACGGCAATGAAACGGTAGTAGACGTTCTGCGGTAACGATGCAGCATGAATATTATTAAATACTTGGAGCGCGATAAAATCATGAGTTTTTTACACAACGTGGGCACATGTGCTATAGGACTGATGGTAATTTTTCATAATTTTTTGTGATGGAGAAGTATCTGAACACTTCCCTCTACGCGGATTGCTCTTCGCACGTCTACGACTGTGGCCGGCGGCCTCCGGGGGCTAGCATACCGTCAAATCTTGCGTAGGCGGCCTCTCACAAATCTGGAAGTGTTGAGGCGGTTGCAAACGCCCAGCACGCGTCTTCGGGGTGTGCCCCCCCCCTCACGGACGCCGTCGCCGCCGGCACCTGGAGGGGGGAAACGGACGCGTCGGGTCTACACGGAGTGGATGTAGCTGTGGGTTTGGCCCGGATGTTGCTCCAAAGTGTTCCTCTGGGCCGACCTAACACAACCGGGTGGAGAGGTCCACTGGTCAAAGCCCGTCCGTGCAAAGTCAAAGGGCTAGATCCCGTGGTCAAACGCTACAGGGTTAGCCGGGACGGGGGCCCTGGGGGGTAGCAATGCCACCGGAGCGTCGTACCGGGCCCTCATACATGCGGGGTGGTGTTGTGGCATGTCCGAAGAGGCGGCACGCGTCTCCGGGTTGTGGCCCCCCTCACGGACGGCAATGAAACGGTAGTAGACGTTTTGTGGTAACGATGCAGCGTGAATATTATTAAATACTTGGAGTGCGATAAAATCATGAGTTTTTTACACAACGTGGGCACATGTGCTATAGGACTGATGGTAATTTTTCATAATTTTTTGTGATGGAGAAGTATCTGAACACTTCCCTCTACGCGGATTGCTCTTCGCACGTCTACGAGTGTGGCCGGCGGCCTCCGGGGGCTAGCATACCGTCAAATCTTGCGTAGGCGGCCTCTCACAAATCTGGAAGTGTTGAGGCGGTTGCAAACACCCAGCACGCGTCTCCGGGGTGTGCCCCCCCCTCACGGACGCCGCCGCCGCCGGCACCTGGAGGGGGGAAACGGACGCGTCGGGTCTACACGGAGTGGATGTAGCTGTGGGTTTGGCCCGGATGTTGCTCCAAAGTGTTCCTCTGGGCTGACCTAACACAACCGGGTGGAGAGGTCCACTGGTCAAAGCCCGTCCGTGCAAAGTCAAAGGGCTAGATCCCGTGGTCAAACGCTACAGGGTTAGCCGGGACGGGGGCCCTAGGGGGTAGCAATGCCACCGGAGCGTCGTACCGGGCCCTCATACATGCGGGGTGGTGTTGTGGCATGTCCGAAGAGGCGGCACGCGTCTCCGGGTTGTGGCCCCCCTCACGGACGGCAATGAAACGGTAGTAGACGTTCTGCGGTAACGATGTAGCGTGAATATTATTAAATACTTGGAGCGCGATAAAATCATGAGTTTTTTACACAACGTGGGCACATGTGCTATAGGACTGATGGTAATTTTTCATAATTTTTTGTGATGGAGAAGTATCTGAACACTTCCCTCTACGCGGATTGCTTTTCGCACGTCTACGACTGTGGCCGGCGGCCTCCGGGGGCTAGCATACCGTCAAATCTTGCGTAGGCGGCCTCTCACAAATCTGGAAGTGTTGAGGCGGTTGCAAACGCCCAGTACGCGTCTCCGAGGTGTGCCCCCCCCCTCACGGACGCCGCCGCCGCCGGCACCTGGAGGGGGGAAACGGACGCGTCGGGTCTACACGGAGTGGATGTAGCTGTGGGTTTGGCCCGGATGTTGCTCCAAAGTGTTCCTCTGGGCCGACCTAACACAACCGGGTGGAGAGATCCACCGGTCAAAGCCCGTCCGTGCAAAGTCAAAGGGCTAGATCCCGTGGTCAAACGCTACAGGGTTAGCCGGGACGGGGGCTCTGGGGGGTAGCAATGCCACCGGAGTGTCGTATCGGGCCCTCATACATGCGGGGTGGTGTTGTGGCATGTCCGAAGAGGCGGCACGCGTCTCCGGGTTGTGGCCCCCCCTCAC